>NW_027481411.1:0-163019 GCF_050403205.1 Rhodotorula paludigena | reverse complement strand
CACAGGGCGGATTTCGAGGGGATGGAGAGCGGCGATATCGAACACGAGCTGACTTGCTCTCGCTCTCGACTGGCGTCCTTGTCGCTTTGCAGGTTGTATATCCGCCCTCGATGGCGCGCAAGCCTCCCTGTCAAGCGGTTCTACATGCTGAGCAGCCATTTGATCCGCCTTTCCCGCCCGTGTGGGCAGAGGGATTGCCTGCTCGTCGCGAGGATGTCGAGCTGCGCGAGGGTACCCTCTACACGCGTCATGAAGCCGCGAGCTACGTGCAACCGCGTCTTGGCTTGGCGATGGGCTCGCAGCACGCCGACGGCGATGACTTCGGCGTCGAAATTGCGACGTGCCGCCGAGCACGACTTTGACACTGTGGGTGCGTCCACTCGGTCCTTTACCCTCGACGCAGCAACAGGCGCAGGAATGACAACTTGGGTGTGCTCAGCAGATCTTCGACGGGAGAGATTTGGCGGTGGACGAGTGTCTCCTTGTCTCGATGTGGTGCGTCCCTCGCTCTCCTCGGAATGCAACTCGCGCGTACTGATCAGCCGCACTCCCATCAGTTCCAGACGCGACTTGTACAGCTTTGGTATGGGCATCTGCTGACTGCACTGCAAGGTGCTGCATTCAGGGGATCCCCCGCGGACGCGAGTGACCAGGAGCACGTCAAGTGGCTGGCTTCCCTTGCTTTAACCTCGTGTTCGTGCTCGCGCAAACATGGACGCAATGCTCGTACTTATGCTGGGATTGCTCATGACGTCTCGCTCAATGCTCGCTTCGCAACTCGCGGTCGACGCGACAACTTCCTGCTCTGCCCCTTCTTTCGCTCGTCGCACTCGCGGTGGCAGCTTCCCCGCTAGCTTGACCCCTTCCCCTGCTTGCTACGGCATCCTACCGACCATGCTCGAGCTTGTGGCGACATACAGAGTCGAGGGACATCACTCCGAGGAGGTCCGGCGCAATCGATCACCGCTGACGTGGATTGGCCTGGCGCGTCCGCCGACGGTGCCATTGCAGCAAACGCGCTCGAAAGACGCGTAGAGCGCGCACAAACGCTCGTAGGGGATGCTGGGTGGGTTCTGGACGCGCAGATGGACTGAAAAGCGTGTCTGCCCGAGCCTCTCGTCCTCCGCTGCCCTATGGAGCTGGCGATGCGCTTCGATCTGCCGCTCTCGCGCAGCTGCTTCCCCTGAAGTGGGGACAGGCGAAGCGGATGACTTCGCGCGCGCACCGCTCTCTCCCTCTCTGCTTCCTTCTCCTCCCTCGTGTACATCCTTCGCCTCGTTCTGCCTCTGTCTGCGCTCTTCGTTCTCTGCCCTCTGGACTCACCACCACTCTCGCTTGCTTCGGCCTCTGCCTCGTGCGCTTTCTCTCCTCCTCCCTTTCTCCTCGTCTTCATCGACTGACTCCCTCTCTCGTTCCCACAGTCGATGCTGTACAACCACTAGGACGACCTGGCTGTGCACCACCAGTAGTCCGGTAAGTCCCTTCGTCCGTAGTCCTCTCTCTGCCAGCTGACCGGGTGAGACGGACAGGCTTTCCTCTTGCCACTGAGTCTGCCTCTGGTGCAGGCGTCCCTTCCTTTCTTCGCCTTTCGACTCGGTGAGCTCTCCTGCATGTTCGCTTCGTCAGGCTGGCTCAGCTGACCTCGCTTGTTCCACAGGTCGCCGCTTGTTCTCGCTCGTCTTCGCCTTTGTCTGCCTGTTCGACTGCTAGGCCATGTACAACATGCTCAAGGTCAACAACCAGGTCATCGACCTCTACTGTACGTCTCTCAGCCCGCTGACTCCTCCGCCCTTCCAGCTGACCTCACACTTCCCGTAGCGACCTTGCGCACCTTTGAGCCCTCGCCAAGTAACCACTCGACGTTCATTGCCGTGCCTTTCGACGCCGGCCGTGTCAACCTCGAGTCGCGTGGACTAGCGAGGCTCACCTCCAGACTGTGTGTCGCCCCCTCCTTCCTGCTTGTTTGCGGAACTGACGCCGTAAGCGACTTGCGTGCGCAGAAAGGTCGAAATGGAGGATGAGATGGCTCAATGGGGATATCGATTCCAGTGGTTATCCCCGGCCTCCGTGGATTGCGTGTTGTAGATCCGTTTACAGCATAGTGCAATTCTCGGAAGGAGGGCGAACTCGGCTTTGCGGAGTCGAGAGGTCGGCGTGACGCATCGGACTTCGCAGACCCCCGTTGGCCTCTTTCCGCACCTCGGTTGCTCCGCCAGACTCACCCATCGCGAGTCTGCAGAGCTCTACAGCTTTGTGAGCCGTCAATCCAGCCGCCGAGTGGGTTGCAAGGCGCTGACCGTCACCGTGATCGGCCCGCAGCACCGCCTCGTCTCCGCACATCCGGCCTCGCTCTTCTCGCTTTCGCTCAAAGACGATGGCCGACCACCCCGACGCACCGCCGCCCCCCATTGTCCCCTCGGTCCTGTCCAAGGAGCCCGAGCTCGCCATCTCCAAGCTCCCAGTCGAGCTGTCGCCGAGCGACTACACGTCCAAGTATCCCGCCAAGCACCTCGAGGCCATCCAGGCCAACTGGCGCCTCTCCTGCTACCTTGCGACGGCCCAGATCTACCTCCAGAAGAACGGCCGCGTCCAGCGCAAGCTCGAGAAGGACGACATCAAGCCTCGGTCAGCTCGCGCTCGCTTCCGCTCAACCTCCTCGAGCTTTCTGACCGTCTTTATGTACAGTCTTCTCGGCCACTACGGTACCACCGGTGGTCTCTCGCTCGCCTACGTCCACACGCAGGCCCTCATCCGCCGCCAGGGTGACAAGGAGGGTGCCGAGCCCAAGTTCATCTTCGTGACGGGCCCCGGTCACGGTGGTGCGTCCCCTTCTACCCCGTGCGCAATACTCGGCAGAGAGCCGCGCACGTTTCGACTGAAGTGAGGATCCACTAAACCTCGACTTGCCCCGCAGCTCCGGCCATCCTCTCGAACCTGTTCATCGAGGGCGCCATCACCAAGTTCTATCCGCGCTACTCGCTCGACGAGAAGGGTCTCGAGGCTTTCATCAAGTACTTCTCGTGGCCCGGCGGCTTCCCGTCGCACGTCAACGTGCGTCTCTCACACTTCGCCTCCTCGCCTGTCTACCAACGCATATTTAACTGACGGTCCCCTCGCGCATAGGCTGAGACGCCCGGCTGCATCCACGAGGGTGGCGAGCTTGGCTACGCACTCGCTGCGGCCTACGGCTCGGTCTTTGACCGTCCCGAGCAGATCTCGGTTGTCGTCGTCGGCGATGGTGAGAGCGAGACCGGCCCGACTGCGACTGCGTGGCAGTGCGTCTTTGCGATCCCTGCCTTGGCCTGTTTCAAGCACAGACACAGTACTGACGCTTGAGCCTGCGGCTTCGCACAGCTCGCACAAGTGGCTCGACCCGAAGGAGTCGGGTGCCGTCCTCCCCATCCTGCACGTCAACGGCTTCAAGATCTCGGAGCGTACCATCCCCGGCGTAGGTTGTCTTGCCCTTCTCGATGCTCTGGATGCGGCTCGGACGAAACTGACGGCATCTTGCGGAAACAGACGATGGACAACACGGAGCTTTCGCTCCTCTACAGCGGCTATGGTGCGTCAGCCCAGGCCTTCCCTCAGACCTTCCGCGAAGCATCGTAGAGGACTGTTGACGATCTTCAAGTTGACGGACTAACATATTTGATCCTCCGCAGGCTACCAGGTCCGCTTCGTCGAGTACGAGGCGCAGGGCACCGCGCACATGGGCGGCAACGACGCGGCCGACCACGCCATCCACGAAAACATGGCCGCTTCAATGGACTGGTGCGTCGCTCCCCGTCGAACGCCGTCATCGAAGTCGTCGAGCAGTGCTTGAGGCTCCTCTCTTGGGCGCAAACCTGACTGAACTTGTCGCAACAGGGCCTACGGCGAGATCCGCAAGATCCAGAAGGCTGCTCGCGAGGGCAAGCCGATCGACAAGCCGCGCTGGCCGATGATCATTCTCCGCTCGCCGAAGGGCTGGACTGGCCCCGCCAGCGAGAACGGCAAGCAGCTCCTCAACAGGTGCGCTGCGCTTCCTCCCACACCCCGCGGTTTCAAAAGACGTCGACGCTGATGCTTACGAGGGATATGTACGTCCGTAGCTTCGCCTCGCACCAGGTCCCGCTTCCGGACGTCAAGTCTTCGGACGCCGCGCTCAAGCAGCTCGACGAGTGGCTTCATTCGTACGACTCGGACAAGTTCTTCGACCTCTCAGAGGACAACGTCCAGAAGGGCAGCATCTTCAACGAGCTCTTGTACGAGGCGCTCCCCAAGGATACCGAGCGCCGCCTCGGCTTCGTCAAGGAGACGTACAACGGCTACAAGCCCCTCGAGCTTGGCGACTGGAAGGAGTTTGGCTACGAGAAGAAGGAGGGCAACGAAGTCAGGTGCGTCAACTTGCGGCTCAGGGGCCAGGAGCGAGTCTGACCTTCTCACTCGGCGAGATCAGCTGCATGAAGGCGATTGGCAAGTACCTCGCCGACACGATCAAGCGCAACCCGCACGAGTTCCGCATCTTCTCGCCCGACGAGCTCGCGTCCAACAAGCTCGACGGCGTGTTCGACGTTACGGCGCGCAACTTCCAGTGGGACCCCGAGACGGCGCACCAGGGCGGCAGGGTCACCGAGATGCTGTCGGAGCACACGCTTCAGGGTTGGCTTCAGGGCTACACGCTCACGGGCCGTCACGGTGTCTTCCCGTCGTACGAGGCCTTCCTCGGCATCGTCGCCAGTGCGTCTCGCTCTCTACACTGCCTCCTTGATCGATGCTGACACTTCCGCTATTGCGCGCAGCCATGGTGGTGCAGTGTACGTAGCTCGCGAAAAGAAGTCGAGCGGTGAGTGGTCAGACTGACGAGCCGCGACATGCAGACTCCAAGTTCCTCAAGATGGGCCTCGAGCAGAGCTGGCGCTCGCCTGTCGGTGCTCTCACCTACATCGAGACGAGCACCTGGACGCGCCAGGAGCACAACGGCTTCTCGCACCAGCAGCCCGGCTTCGTCTCGACCGTCCTCTCGCTCCCGTCGCACCTCGCGCGCGTCTACTTCCCCTTCGACGCCAACAGTTCGGTCAGCGTCATCGCGCACTGCCTCAAGAGCCAGAACTGTGCGTTGAGCGGTACAAGCTGCGTTGTGGCGAACCCGTAATAACGCCGCTCGTGCTGTGCAGACATCAATCTCATCGTCGGCACCAAGGCCCCGAGCCCCATCTACCTCTCCGTCGAGGCGACCGAGAAGCACTGCGTTGCTGGTGGCGGTATCTGGGAGGGTGAGCTGCGTTCCGAAGAGACCTCGGCACCGACGTGCCTCAGGAGCTCTTCCGCTGACCCTTGCCTCGTTCCGCAGACTACTCCGTCGACAAGGGTGTCGACCCGGACGTCGTCCTCGTCGGCATCGGCTACGAGCTCACTGAGGAGGTGATCCACGCCGCGTCGCTTCTTCGCAAGGACTTTGGCGACAACCTCCGCGTCCGTGTCGTCAACATTGTCGACCTCATGATCCTTGCCGCGCCTGGTGACCACCCGCATGCTCGTACGTTACCAGTTTTCCTTGGACAGCACACAGTGCAAGCTTCGTGATGCTGGTTGGGCTCGAAACGCTTCCGCGAAGCTCGAAGCTGATCTCCTTCTCCTCGCCTCATCTGCCTGCAGTCGACGAGGCTGGCTTCAACTCGCTATTCCCTCCCGGGGTTCCGGTCGTGATCAACTTCCACGGCTACGTCGGCCAGGTCGCCAGCCTCCTCTTTGAGCGTCACCACTGTACGCCTTTCGCGGCTCAGAGCTCATCTCCGCGCCGTACTGACCTTTGTTTCTTCCCGTGCAAAGCCGTCGGTCGCTCGCGCTTCATTCTCCATGGATATATGGAAGTTGGTACTACTACTACGCCGTGGATGATGCTCTCGGTGAACTCGTGCTCGCGCTTCGACATCGCGGAGGACGCGCTCAAGCTCGGTACGTCGTTCCGCGCGCCTTGATTCGTCTTTCCGCTCTCTCGCTGACTCTAGATCCATTCTGCTCTAGTCACGCACAACTACTCGTCCCTCGCGAACATCAAGGGCGAGGACAAGCGCCGCCGCGTCGGCTCGGTCGTCGCCCGCGCGCACGAGACCATCTCGTGGTACCGCCACCAGACGGTCGTCTACCGCCGCTATGCTGAGGAGACGCAGCAGGGTACGTTGTGCCCTTTGTTCGAGGCTGCTGTCATGAGTGGGAGCTGACGCTTTCACTCGCTCCCCCTCCTCGCCATGCGTACAGACCACCCCGACATCGGCGCCGTCGCGACTCTCGCTGAGCAGTAAGTGTCGCTCGCGAGTTGTCCTCGCCTGCATGTGTAGAAAAGGTTTCTGTTCTCGTTCTGTCCGCGTGATGGAGCCAAAAATCAGTGCCGCCTCGCCTCGCCTCGCTTTTTCGCCCGGTCCGTAGTTTAGACACTCTCGCCGCTTTGCTGTAACTAGGCCTTTTCAGTTCCCGTCTACATGTGGGAGGCGTGTATGGCTGTCTTGACGAGACGATCCCGTTTGCGAAGGTTGTCGTTGGCAATGAGCGGCTCGGGAGTCAAGATGGACAGTGGCTGCCGAAGGCTGTGATCTGCTTCGACATGCTCTTTCGCCCGAGTGGAGAGCCGTTGCACTCACACGCGCCAAACCAATGCGCGTCTCGGACGGCGGGTGTGTGCGGAGACCATGCGAGAATGCCCCAAAATGTTTACAGCACCCAAGTACACATGTCCCAAAGCTACTCGAGCACGCCCCACGCGCCAAGAGTCGCAAACGTCCCCGCCATGAGGAGCACCAGACTCGCGTACGAGCACTTGGGGACGCCCCAGCTGCGGACGCGGGTGAGCCACAGGTAGGCGAGGAGCGCGTGGGTGAGGGCGACGAGGGCAAAGGTGGGCGCGAGCGGGAAGGGGATGAGCGAGGGGGGCGTGAGGCGGAAGGGGAGGGAGAGGAGGAGTGTGAAGATTTGCGAGAGGAGGATGCTGTGGCCGCCGAGGAAGCGAAGGGTCAGCGGCGAGCGTTACTTGAGGAAAGGGAGGGCCGACGCACCTGTCGACGCGCCAGATGAGCACGACGGCGACGGGGATCTCGTACAGCGGGAGGCCGAGCTGCTGCTCGAGCTCGTCGCGCTGCCTCGCGCGCAGCGCGAGCTGGAACTCTTCCTCGTCGAGCGAGCTCGCGAGCGAGTCGCCGTCGCCGTCTTCGTCGTCCTCGTCCTCGTCTATCTCGATCGCACCATCCGCGACTGCACCGTCCATTGCGCCGTACGGCCCCGCGCCGTTCCTCGGCAAGCCCCGAAGGACGCCCTCCTCGCCGAGGGCAGCGCCGGCGTCGACGACGGGGAGGACCTCGTCGTACAGCTCGAGCTGCTTCCACAGCCGGCGACTGCCCCACAGGATCTCGGTGAGCGCCGAGCCGAGCGCGAGCCAGAGCGCCGACCAGAAGAGCGGGTCGAGTGGCGGGAGGGGCGCGCGGGGCGCTCCGTGCGGCGGCTCGGCGACGAGGGAGAGGGGAGAGGAGCCGACCGAGGGAGGAAAGGCGGGCGGGGCGCGCGGAGGAGGAGTCGGCAGGAGCTTGACGACGAGCGCGACGGCGCCGAGGCGGAGCGCTTCCTGCGCGAGGGCGTGCACGACGGTCAGAAGCGCGAGCGCCGCGGGCGGCGGGCCGGCCGTCGCGGCTGCGGCGCTCTGCGCGGGCGTGAGGAGCTCAAAGACGACTTCGCGCAGCTGCTCGCCGGCGAGCCAGCTTGCGACGCCGAGGAGAAAGGCCTGCCACTGGACGTCGCGGGTGTATGCGACGAGGACGGCGAGCGGGAGGACGAAGAGGAGGAGGAAGGTGAGGGCAAACTGGGCGAGGTGGAGGCGCTGGAAGGTGCGCAGCGGGAGGAGCGAGTAGCGCGACGAGAGGGACGAGAGCGACGACAGGCTCGAGCGGCGCGACGGCGTGCGCTCCGGCGCATGCTGGTCACCGGCACTCGGGAGCGCGACGTGCAAATGCGGGTGTGGGTGCGGGCTCGCAGAGTGGTTGCGGCTGGCGACGGCCGTCAAGAGGGACGAGGTCGAGGGAGCGGGAGAGTCTGCGCCGCCATCTCCACACTCCTGATTGCGGTCCACGTCGTGCTCGTCGTGTCCATGCACATTGCTGTCTGGTCTGACCGGCTGCACGGCGTTGCTGGGCAGCGGCTCTGGGGCTGCGATGGCGCCCGCAACTGCGGACGAGGCGACGAGCGAGTGCGCCCTCGACTCTGCCTGGTCTCTGGGCAGCTTGAAGGACGGCGCACGCGGGTTCAGTCCTGCTGTGGGCCTCGCTGCTCCGTTGCGCGGGAGGAGCGGCGAGTGTTCCGTGCCGCGTGCTGCTGGAGGTGGGGCGCCTGGCATCTCGGCGCGGCGACGAGCCACGAGCGCAGCAGTGCAAGCGCGAGCTTTGTAGCAGCGTGACCCTGTGCAGCGATTGCCTCTCTGCAGTCTGCGAGCGAGGTGACGACGAGCGCGAGAAATGTCGCGCGATCAGCATCTCGCGATTTTCGACTCTTCTCGGCGTGCTCGATAGCAGTGGGACAATTCGCGGTACAGGGCCACAGTGCCAGTGCGAGTCTGCACTGCACCTGGCGTGCGATGGCCGAGGGTGTGCCCGGTGCCCGACGGACAGTCAGCCGGAGCGGCGACGCGCAAGCCCTCGTTCTCTCGCTCCCAATCTGCACCGCAGCGAGCAACTGCAGATCCAGCCCAGCCAGCAGTACTAGACACACACACACTGCCCGCCACCATGGCAGGCAACCCGCACCAGCACGACCTCTCGTCGCTCCAACACTTCATCGACATGCACGCGGCGGCCACCGACCCCGTCGTCGCCCAGCCCGGCGACACAGACACAGCCGGCATGAGCTTCCAGGAGCTCTTCAGGTGAGCCCGACGCCCCTCCCTGCCACTCTCTGCCGCGACAGCCACTCGTCCTCGTGCGCCTCCACCGCTCGCGGGGAGCCGCACCTCGCCACGCTCGCACCTCGCACCGGACACGGTTCGGACGGGCTCTGCTGGGCTGTACGAGGTCCACACACACTCGATCCGTGCACGCCGTCCCACCGGCACGTCGAGGCGTGACTTCGGAGGCGCGCACACGCACCCTGCCGGCCGGGCCATCGTGCCTTCGAGAATCGCAACTCGCACGAGCACGTGTCGGTCCAGGCGAGCGCCCTACTGACGCGCATTGCACCGACTCTGCAGCCACTATCTCGCCCCCGAAGTCGCAAAGCTCCCGCCGTCGTCGGCCCCTCCCGCCGCCGACTCGCTCCCCTTCTCCTTCGGCGCGTCGACGTCGAGCAGCGATGCGAGCGGCAGCAGCGCCCCCTTCTCGCCCGCGAGCAACGCGACCTTTGACCCCTCGACCTTCATGCCCACCCTTCCCGGCTCGCCCATCGGCGCCTTCTCGCCCTCGTCCGACGGCAACTCGACCGGCCGCAGCCCCATGAGCTTCCCCGACCTCGACTTCTCGGCCACCTCGAGCGACCCGTTCGCCATCGACCCGTCCATCTTCACCGCCCCGACTTCGCTCGCGGGCTTTGCGGCGACGAGTGCGCCCGAGCAGTCGACCTCGTCGTCGTCGGCCTCGTACACCCCGCCCACCTCGGTCGGCGGCAGCGATGTCTCGCCCGCGCCGTTCGCGCTCGCCAACGCGCCGCTCCCGCCGCTTCCGTCGCTCCCCACGGCGCCTGCCGAGCTTGCGTACGCGCCTGCACCCGACCTCGCCGTACCCGTCGAAACGTACACCGCCTCAGGCCGCCCCAAGCGCAACGTCGCACAGACCGTCATCCCCGAGGAGGACGAGGACGACTTCTACTCGTCGGACGGGTCGCACGTGACGACGACGACGCGCAAATCGTCGCGCAAGCCGTCCGCCGCCAAGAAGGCGCGCTCCTCGTCGGCGTCGGGAGAGTCCGCCGCGGCGGCGGCGGCGCGCCTCGCCAAGACGAGCGTGCAGCCGCTCGCGAGCTCGACGCTGCACAAGACGACGCCCAACTCGGCGCTCCCGCCCGTACCGCAGTGGGCCGACAAGCCCGACCCGGCAGAGTATGCCAAGCTCAGCAGCAAGGAGAAGCGCCAGCTGCGCAACAAGCTCTCGGCGCGCAACTTCCGCCACCGTCGCAAGGGTGCGTCCTGCGCTCTTTCGATGCTGCATTCTGGGCTGAAGACTGACTCGCTCTTTCACAGAATACATCACGACTCTGGAGGACGAGATTTCGAGCCGCGACACGATCATCGCCGAGCTCCGCGACGAGATGGGCGTCGTCCGTGCCGAGAACACCGACCTCCGCACCGAGGTGACGACGCTCAAGGAGAAGTGGCAGGACCTTCTCGACAAGCTCTCGTCGCTCAGCGGCCCGCCCGCCGCCGCCGCGCCCGCGACGGCGGCTGCCGGACTCGGCACGAACCCGTCGCGCGCCGTCGCCGCGTCGTCGGGGTCGGCGCCCGTCACGGTCAAGGAGGAGGAGGGGCTCGATGCGCCGTCGCTCGCCACGCCCGCCGCCTCGACCTCGTCCCGCCGCATCGGCACCCGCTCGGGCGGCGTCGCGCGCCCGAACCTCTCCAAGGACGTCGCGCCGAGCTCGCTCGCGCGCCGCAACACGGGCAGCTGGGCGACGGCAGGTGGCGCCGGCGGCGGATTCATGAGCGTGCACACGACCTTTACGCCCGACATCAATCTCGCCGACGGGCTGCACGCCAAGCCCGCCCTCGCGGCCGCGTCGCCCTTCTCGACCCAGTCCTTCAACCCGGCGCTCAACACGCTCAGCGCGAACCAGCTCGCCGACATCCCCGCGCTCACGTCTCACTTGCGCGCCGGCTTCTCCCCCTCCTCCGGCGCGGCGGGCGCGCAGCAGCCGCAGCAGCCCAAGGGCACGTTCGAAGACTTTTTCGCGAGCAACCCGTACTGGCTGCGTCCGGACCAGCTCGACCAGAACCGCGCGGCGCTGTACGGCAAGCTCGCCAACAACGCTGCGGGGCTCGTCGCCGCGCAGAAGCAGCAGCAGCCGTCTCCCGCGCCCGGCTCGCCCGACCAAAGCCAGAGCAGCAGCAGCGCGTACCTCCCCGTGCCCGCCGGGTTCCGCCCGGCCTTCTTCCGCGCCTCGTCGCTGCCCAAGGTCCCCGCCGCGTCCGGCGCCGCCGAAACCGGCCCGAGCTCGCCTCTGCTCCCCGTCTCGCACCAGGACGCGACGCTGCAGCGCGAGCACGACGCGCTCGCGGCGCGCGTCGCGCACCTCGCGACCCAGACGCTCTCGAGCCGCATGTGGGGCGCGTTCGTCGACGCCTTTTCCGGCGCGGGCGAGGGCACGGGCAAGGGCAAGGCGCGCGAGCTCAGCGGCGAAAAGGTCGCGGCGGTGCTCGGCGGACGCGCGAGGGTGCAGGTCGTCCCGGTCGCGCCCCAGCAGCAGCAGGGCAGCGACGCGGTCGACTCGCTCGGCGCGCAGCTTGGCGGCTTGTCGCTCCGCCCGAGTTCGCCTGCGCTCAGCAGCACTGGCGGCGGCGGCGGGGAGGACGAGCGCGCGCCGTGCGCGTACGACGGCGTGTGCGCGAGGTGGTTGACTGGGTCGTCGGCGCCGACCAAGCGGGCGTGAGCGCCGCCCTCTCTCTCGCTTTCGCCTGGTTTCGTCTTTCGTTCGCCATATGGTTGCTGTTGTGTGCCCTGGTTGTCTAGTTCATGCCCCCTCGTCATCGCCCTCTTTCGAGTCTACTGTACCTAGTTCACGATATGCCCTCCGCTCCTTGCCCCGCCTGCCTTCCAATCATTAGTGACGCCCTGTAACACTGCTCTCAGTACACTCGATACTCGTCAGGTCGGAAAGAAAGAGCGCGGGAGTGCACTTGCCCTTGTCCTCCCTGCTTCGCTGTTCACGCTCTTCTCCAATCTTTATACTCGCTCATATGCTCCGCTCGGCCGCTCATTCCCGCGCATGAGCACTCACTCTGATCCAGACGCCCGCTCGCCCCCTCTCTCGCCGCCGGCGCCAGAGCCCGCGCGGCCCGAGATGGGGCACGCCGCAGCCGAAGGCGCGCCCGACGCCGCGGCAGAGTCGAGCACGTACGCTGCGCGGCTCGAGGAGGCGCTCGAGAGCCCAACCAAGGGCGCTGCGGCTCCGTCTTCGGCCGTGCGACGAGGACGAGACACCGGGGCGAGCGGCGACGACGAGGACGAGGACGAGGGTGCGTTCGTGTACACGGGGAAGGACGCGCCGCCTCCCTTGCCGTACGAGGAGCGCTTGCGAGAGGTCGTGGGAGCGGAGGAGGCGCTCGCTCGGCGGCACGAGGGCCGCGGCGACGCGGAGGAGCACCACCTCGACGAGCGGAGGGACACGGTCGGAGCCGTGCAGAGCGTCGTGGGGCAGGGAGAGGCTACACCGGTGCGTATTCGGGCTGCTGTAAGTGTCAGGCCAAGCCCAGGCACGCTGACGATACTTTGTCCTCCGTCGCTCTGCACTCAGATCTCTCCCGCAACCTCGCGCATCACGAGTGGCGGCTCCAACGACGAGTTCCCGACGCTCAACTTCCGCCAGGGCCCGCAGCGGGCGCGCTCGTCGCTCGGCACGGCCCCTACTCAGCGCCCGCCGTTCCACCCTTCCTTCTCCCGCCTGCGATCCATCTCGACCCAGTCTTTCCCGCACACCGCCGGCCCCGGCTCGTCGAGCAAGAGCCGCTTCGTCTCGTCGTCGACGTACAACACGGCGATAGAGTTTCCCGCTTCGGCAACGACGAGCCCGCGCCGACCGCCGTTCGCAACGGGCGTCGGAGGGACACCGTCGACCTCGGCGCTCGACCTCGACGGTTTCTCGCGCCGCTCATCCGTCGCCAACCTGCGCGACTTGCCCTCCGCGTCGGACCTCCCGCTCGGAGAGGGCGTGCCGACCTCAAACGCCTCGTCCGCTGGCGCAGGTGGTGGCGCAGGAGGCGGGTCAAGCCTTGCCGCTACAGCCCCGCCCGCGCGAACGATCAAGTGGTCGTCCCTGAAGCGCCTCTCTGCACGGCTCTACCCGTCCAGCACGGCAGGGAACGGGGGCGCGGCCGAGCAGATGGCGCGAGGCGCGATGGGCAGCCCGACTGTCATGGCGGTCAGCGGGCTCGTCGCGGTCGGGACGAGCAAAGGCTGGGTCCTCGTGTTTGACTTTGGACAAAACTTGCGTTGCGTGTGCGGGACGGAGGCGATTGGTACGTCGCTTCCGGTTGTCTCGCGGGTGGCGCAAGACTGACTTTCTTGTGTGTGCAGCGAAAGAGGCGGGCGCTGTGACGGCAGTGGCCGTCTCGCAGGACCACACGTTCGTTGCTGTCGGGCACGAGACGGGCCACATCCACCTCTACGCGTTGATCAAGCCGTCACAGCCGGCGCGATCCGTCCCGCCCGTCGCCCTGCAGCAGGTCCTCGCCGGGCGCAAGGAGGGCCATCTCGACGGATCGAGCATCTGCCACCTCGGGTTCGTCGGCGCACGGCATACCGCCATCGTGTCGTCAGACGACAAGGGCCTCGCGTTCTACCACTCGCTCGGCAAAGTCCTCATGCTCGCATCGACCGACATCATCCGCATGCTCGGTCGCTACCCTGACCCCGCTACCGCTCTTGCATCACCTCCGCCTTCGACACCCTCTTCTCGGCCTCCGCTGGCAACCGCCCTAACCGCCCCTCCACCTCTCGCCTCAGTCGCCTCGCCGCCCTCTTCTCCCGCCTTCCCCACTTCGGCCCGCTCCAATCCTCTCTCCACCGGCTTCCCGCACCCGCCACATCCTGCTTCTCGCGCTGCGACACCCTCGGGCAGTAAGAAGCCCTCCGTCGTGCTCGACATGGCGCCGCTGCCGCTCGGCCCGGCACCACATCCGCAGACCGACCCGCTCTCGCTCGTCGCGCTGCTGACGCCGACGAAGCTTGTTGTAGTCGGGCTCAAGCCCGCACCGCGGACGTGGTGGCGCGTCCAGTTTGCGCGTGAAGCCGCGCTCGGCGGAACGGGAGCAGGAGCACCGGAGGAGGATGTCGAGCGAGGATGGGCCAGCCAGGGTGTCGTCGCGTGGTGGCCGAGCGCAAGGAAGGCGAGCGACGACGCCGCGGCGGGCGGTGCCGCGCAAGATGGGAAGAAGGATGCCGCGGCGGGCGAGGAAGCGCAGGGTGAGGATCCCATCCTCGCCTGGTCCTGGGGCCGCCGGGTGCGTCTCGTCCGCGTGCGGGGCGCGAAGGGTGGTCTGGCCCCGCTACCGAAGCGCAACCCCGTCGGCGCGCTCAAGCCGCTGCCGCCACCGCCTGCGAGCGTCGATTTCGAGGAGATCGAGGGGTGGAACTGCGACACGGCCGTGCTCGCGCTGCGATGGTACAACGAGCGGGTGCGTCTCGCGCTGTCCCTTTCCTCGAAGCTTCTGATCACCGACGTATCCCCGCTTGCAGGTCATCATCGTTCTCACCGCTTCGCACTTCGACGTCTACGATATCTCGACACGACAATGCATTGGGCGCGACGCGCACGACATCCGGAGCATCGTCTCTTCCGACGTCTACACGTCCGTCTTACCGCCCGCTTTGTCGCATTACGACTCGCTCGCCTACTCGGCCAGCTTTGCCGTCTTCAAGCGCAAGCTGTTCCTCCTGGTGCGCCGACCTCTATCGCGGTTCTCTCGGCGATATTCTTATCATTGCGTTGCCGATAACAGGGCACGTCCGACCTCCGAGCCGGCGCCGTCCTCACCTGGGCCGACAGGATCCTCGCGCTCATGCAGCCGGCAACGATCCTCGATGCTATCGAGACGACGACGGCGTACCTGCAGGGCAAGGTTGACGCGAGCACCATTCCGTTGCCAGAAGACCCGGACGAGCGACGAGACGTGCTCGAGCCAAAGCTGCGCGAAATCCTCAATGCCTCGCTCGATTTCGTCTTTTCGGAGGAACGACTGCGCGACGGCAGCCACAGCGACGGCGAGACGATCCGGCGCCTGTTCGAGGGCCTCGTCGGCACCTGCGTCCGCGCGTGCCTCGTTCTCGGCGATGCCGACTGGCTCTTCGACGAGCTGTACGAGCGGTACGAGCAGAACGGGATCGAGGGTATCTTCCTCGACCGCATCGAGCCCTTCGTCCTCGGCGGCGCGATGCATACCCTCCCGCCAAGCGTCAGTCAGCGCCTGATCGCGATTCACGCGGAGCGCAGGCAATTCGATGCCGTGCAGCGCATCGTCTGGCGCGTCGACCCGCAGAACCTCGACCTCAACCAGGTTCTGGGTCTGTGCCAGCGCGAGAAGCTGTACGACGCGCTCATCCACGTCCAAACGCGCGCGCTGCACGACTATGTTGCGCCGCTCGTCGAGCTGTTCGGCCTCATCCGCCGCATCCAGCAGCACCGCAAGCGGCGACCGAAGCGTATCGGCGAGGGCAACGGCGTCGATGGCGTGCACGACGATGACTCGGACGTCGAGGATGCGCTCGAGGCCGACGGCGGGTTGTGGCGCAGCGTGACCCAGCTCGACCAGGACGTCGAGGCAACCGTGCCCGACGCGTACAAGGTCTTTGCCTACCTCTCGCAGGAGCTTGTCGGCCAGTCGTACCCGACAGGAACGGCGCTCGAGTATAGCGAGGCCGTCAAGGCGCGCGACGAGCTTTACGGCTTCTTGCTGTCCGGCTCGACGAGAACCTGGCCCGCAAAGGGCGGCCGCAGCGTCCTCACGTCGGACGAAGACGGTGCCGCCGAGCCGACGTACCCTTACATCCGCCTCTTGTTGCGCTTTGACACCGAGGCGACGCTCGACACGCTCGATCTCGCCTTCGAAGACTCGTACCTCGACGGCGAGGATGACGAGGTCGTCTCTTCCCGCCGGGTCAGCCGGCAGCGCATCATCGACCTGCTCCTCGAGATCATGTCGCCGAGCTCGTCCTACGGCTCATCCGACGATGCAGACGACTTCTCGCCCGTCGACCGCACCTTCCTCTACATCTTTGTTGCGCGCAATTCGCCCAAGTACCCGCAGTACCTCTCGCTGCCGGTCGCGACGCTGCGCGACATCCTGGTCAGCCTCGCCTCCGACCCGGACCAGAGCACGGTCGACGACCGGCAGCTCGCCGCCGAATACCTCCTTTCGACCTATGCCCCCACCGACTCCGATACCCTTATCCCTCTCTTCGAGCGCGCCAGCTTTTTCCGCATCCTGCGCTCCATCTACCGCGGTGAGAGGCGCTGGGCAGCGCTCGCCGCGACCTACCTCCACGACCCGGACGTCGCCTCGGACGTCTTTGGTTTCCTTCGCGAAACGCTCAAGCTTGCGGCAAAGGCGTCGGCACCGCAGAAGGCCGAACTCGCCGAGACGATTCTCGACGCCGTGCCGACGCTGGTCCAGGTCGACGAGACGGGTCTGCAGCAGACGGCCGATCTCGTCGACACGTTCCTTCCCTCGCATCACGCCGAGGTCGTCGACCGCCTCGCTACATCGCATTGGCGCGCATTTGCCTATCTCCGCTGCCTCCTCGAGCCATCGTACGCCGGCATGGCCGACACCACGGCCGTCTCGTCTGCGGACCGCCTACCGTCGAAGCACGTTGACGATGCGCTGCGGCGGCGGTATCTCTCGCTTCTCTGTGCGCACGAGCCGCAGCACGTGGTCCGCTACCTCGAGAGCGAGCCGAGCCGCGTCTCGCAGGACGCAGAGGTCCTGCGCATCTGCGAAGAGGCTGAGTCCTTCGACGCACTCGTCTGGGCGCTCGACAAGAACGGCGAGCCCGAAGCAGCGCTGCAGCGCGCCGACGAAACGCTCGAGGCGCGCACAGAACTCCTCGTCGAGCGTCTCGTGGCTTCCGGCGGCGAGGAGCAGGAGGACGGAGCGGGCTCGGACGAAGGGGTCTTCCACGGTCGATCGGTTGAGGCTCTCCTCGAGCAGGTCACGGGGGTGTCGGCGGCAGCGACGGCGGTGTGCGTGCGGCGCACGACCGGCAGGCGGCGACCAAAAGATCCTCCTCCCGAGGACCTCTGGTTCCGCCTCCTCTCCTCGCTCGTCGCCACAGTCCGGTCCGTCCGCTCTGTCGCGCCTGGCCCTGACAAGCCACGGGACAAGTCCGCTTCGCAACGTCGCATCTCGACCGCCTCGATCATCGTGCACGACGAAGAAGATGCGGCAGAGCCACTCACACCGCGTGCCGCCGAATTGCTGTCTTCCCTCATCCCCGACGCGCTTTCGTCCCTCGTCTCGACGACGTCTTCGCACGACGTGTCGTTTCCCCGCCTCGTGCGCCGCCTCATCGACTCGAACTCGAGCACGCCCGCCGCCAACCGCTCGTACGCCGAATTCAAGGCCATCGTCAGCTCGATGCTCGACACGTACTCGTTCGAAGGCGATCTCCTCGGACTCTCGTCGACTATCACGTCGCAGGACCTGTTTGCGCATGTCCAGGAGTACCAGCGCGAGCGAGACCGGGGCTGGCGGCCGGGCCCGACGAACCCCTCCGGGACCTGCGCCGAGTGCCTCGAGCCAGTCTGGGGTCCGCAGGGCGCGGGCACCTCGCCTGCCATGTCGCGTTCGGCATCTGTGTCGCTCGTGCTCGAGTCGATGGGACCGGGCGACGGCGCGCGGCCGCGCATGAAGAAGCGACCGTCGATCAAGGGCAAAGAGGTCGACTGGCCGGACCCACCGACGCAACTGTCCAGCGGATTTGGCTCGCCTTCACTTCCGCAGCTCGATCCGCCGAGGGGTGTCGTCGTCGGGCGCGATGGGCGACTCTGGCACCAGACTTGCCATCTCACGCGGACTATGGACGAGGGGATGTAGACTGTGGGCGCCATTAGCAGCACTCGCACAATCTAGATGATTCTCAATGTCTCGTCGAGGCTTGTCTGCTGCGTGCGCGCCTTCGGAAGCTATCCGGGCACTTCCGCGCGTTCCGCGAATCTTGGAGGAGGCGGTGCGCGACGCAGAGGCTGCCTCTTTGACCCTCCGTCCACCCGCTCCGACGGTCGTAGATCTGCTTGACCGCTCTATAGAGGTCACTTCGCCTATAGACGCGCTGCAATGGCGCCAGACCGGGCTATGGACTCATCCACCTCCTCATCGCTTTCACGATCATCGAGCCGGGCGCCGACTGCAACAACGGCCGAGAGGACGACCGTCAAGGAGCTGCCCGAGGGCGACCCTATGGATGAGACTCGCGCGCAGGAGGAGCAGCCGGTGGCGGTCAAGCCGGAGGCGCTCGATGCGGCCAAGGAGCAGAAGCGACGGGACGAGGAGCAGCTCTCGGCCGCACAGCGGGTCTGGCGCCTCGCCAAACGTGCTTTTGAGTTTGTGTTCATCGAGCAGTGGTGCGCTCCCGTTGTCTCGCGCCGGATCCGCTTTGCTCACTCGCTCACTTTCCCTTGCGACCCTTGTTCCTCGCAGGTTCCTCGTCGGAATCGGCGTCGTGATCGTCCTTGCGTAGGCGCGGCGATTCAAACACGTCGCGTTCGCTAGCTGACGGATTTCCATCTGCAGTTGGAGATTCCCCAACGTTGCACGGCAAGGCGGGATCATCGAGGCAGAATGGAGCATCCGCTATCTCGCCGTCGGCATCATCTTTCTCATCAGCGGCCTCTCTATCCCGCCGCGCAACCTGTACCACCGCGCGCTTGACTGGAAGCTGCATCTGGCCTGCCAGATTACGACCTTCTTCCTGTTCCCCACCATCGTGTTCGCCGTGCGCCACATCTCTCCTGCGCCCCTCAAGCTCGAAGCTGACTGTTACAACTGCAGATCGTTTCAGCGGTGCGAGCGGCCGACCCTGAACACCGGCGCTTCCATGAGTGGGCGCTAGTCGGGCTCGTCGTCATGGGTGTTATGCCAACAACGGTGCGGCTTCAGATCTATGCTGCCCGCTCCTCACGCCTCGTTGAGCT
This sequence comes from Rhodotorula paludigena, assembly GCF_050403205.1. Classification (NCBI taxonomy): domain Eukaryota; kingdom Fungi; phylum Basidiomycota; class Microbotryomycetes; order Sporidiobolales; family Sporidiobolaceae; genus Rhodotorula; species Rhodotorula paludigena. The sequence goes on along the minus strand of NW_027481411.1, from coordinate 144,170 downwards.
GACAGCATCCAGTGTTGCAGGTGTCGAGTAATGTGACCATGACTGGACAGGCTGGCGGAGACGTTGCCGCCACGACCGTCAGCGTCATCCTCGGCAACACAGTCGGCACCTTCCTCACTCCAGCACTGCTTGAGATGTTCCTCTCGTCGTCGACGTGGTCGTTTGGCAAACCCGTAGCGACTGGGGGCGGCGGTATCGGCCAGGTCTACAAGCGCGTCCTCGAGCAGCTCGGCTATTCGGTCTTCATCCCGCTCTTTGTCGGCGAAGTCATCCAGAAGCTGTTCACGAAGCAAGTCAAGTGGGCGGTCAAGACCCTGCGACTGGGCAAAGTCGGAACTTTCTGTCTTCTTCTCGTCATCTGGTGCGCCTCTTCGTACTGCGTCCTCTTCTCCGCGGGCTGGGCAAGCTGACCCTTTCACAACAGGTCCACCTTCTCGGGTGCGTTCTACGAAAACGCCTTCGAAGTCCTGACGGGCGAGGCCATCGCGCTGCTCGTCACGCTCAACGTCGGGCTGTACCTGGTGCGCCGACAAAGTGCTGCTCGTTGGCCTGTCTCGCGCTCACGCACCCTCCACAGCTCTTTGCGACCTTCCTCTTTGCGCTCTGTCGCTACATCCCGTTCCCGCACATCGCCCGACAAGACGGCAAGTTCGTCCGCACCGGCACGGGCCCGCTCTTCCCTCCGGAAACGACCATCTCGGTCAACTTCACCGGCGCAGCAAAGGGTGCTGCCCTGGGAGCGCCCATTGTCTCGGTCCTGTACGGCGGCCTGTCGGGTGAGGCGCGCGGGATCGTCTCGCTCCCGCTCGTGCTGTACCAGGGCTCGCAGGTCGTCCTCGGCCAGGCCACTGTGTCAATCCTGCGCGCTTGGAATGAGCGTAAGAAGCGCGAGGCGGCCGAGGCGGAGGAGGGGAGGAAGTGCGACGAGGAGGCGCGTGCAGGCCAGGCCGAACGGGGTAGGCGAGTCTGACGCTTGCACTGCGATTTATGGAGAGGGGTGCACCTGCGTCCTCTTGGGTACGAGGTTCTGTTCGTGCTTCCACTGCTTTCTCTGGCTGGAGCTTTTCTTGGGCTCTTCTTGGGCTCTTCCCATCTGTCTCCCGTCTGACCGTGTCTCCTTTCCTCGTCGTCCGGGAGGTGCTTCGGATTTTCCGCGGAAGGCGCGGGCGATGAAGTCTCGGCTGTGAAGGCACTTTGTCTCCCTTGACTCGCGACGTTTTCTTTCATCTTGCTTGAGGTCTTCCCGGACTGCTCTCCCTCCCACTCGACATGTCGCACGATCTTCCAGCAGACTTCCCGCTCGGCGGATCCTTCGACGACGCGGCCGCATACTTTCGACGTCTCAATTTGCGGAGCCCGCAAGATGGCAGCCACCACGCTGCGCTACAGCACCTTACAGCGAACGGCGAGGCAGGTCGTGACTGCTCGTGCACCCCGTGACAGCGGCTGATTGGCACACCGCATTAGCAATCGGCACAGTCAAACTCGCTCGAAAGCGTGCTTCACAACAGGCGCAAGCCTCAGGCCTCGCTTGCTGCCTTGCCGCCCACCCCAGTGCGTCGCGTTAGCAGTCCGTCGACTCTTTCGTTGACACGACAGTGGACTAGACTCATCTGCGCCCGCGCTTCACTCAACATGCTCACCGGAACGAGGGCGAGGAGGTGAGTGCGATTCCAGTACCAACGCCGAAGCTTCCAGCGCATACGCCTAACTTGGCTTCCACGCGCCTCTCGTCACGTAGCCCGTCGTCCCAGCCATTCCCTCTCAATATCAGCAGGCGGGCGCACCGAGACGCCGTCAGCCTCAGGTGAACTCGCACTACGACTATCCACCGGAAGAAGAAGGGGTGCGACCATGACACCCAGACATGGTAAGTTCTGCTGACAGTTTCGTTTAACAGTTCCCCGCAAGTCCCAGCAGCGACACCGACACCGTATGCCGACCTTCGTCCATGAGACGGCGCTCGTCGGCCAACTTGACGTTCCTTCATGACGACGAAGAAGCGTCGTCTCCCGACTTGCCGGAGCGGAAGGCTAGCGTGCGTTCCTTGTGAACCAAACAAGCCAGAAAGGAGCGCTGACAATATCAGTCCGCAGACCCGGACTTTTGGACGACCCTCCCGCAACGATACTCGCAGTGCGCCGCCGACAAGCCCGCCTTTCTTGCCGCATGTTCGCCCGATGTCGCAATTCGGGCTCACAGCGGCCGACTTCCGCGGATTGAACCACGAGTCTCCAATTTCCACGACCGTAATTGACCGGGCGCCTCGTCCGCCTGCGCCCCCTCTCCTGCAGCCCGTTCCGCGCAGCAAGCGGCATCCTGTTCAGAAGCACCAGTGCGTGCTACCATGTCAATTCTCCTGAAGAGAACTTCAGCTCATCCTTATTTCCGCTACTCAGCGTGCTCAACTAGCACTAGACTGGACATGAACGAGGATGGACGGCAAGGAAACATGGACCAAAATGGCGACTCGGGACGAACGTTCATGTAGCGACCGAGTTTTTTTCTTCTTCTTCGCGTAGACACGGACACTGTTCGGCAGCAATGGACGCTAGCTGAGTTGACTGGGCGCTAATTCGGCCCTTGCCCGCGTCCGCCCACTCCGCAAGCAGCTTGAGAAGGCTGTGCATTTCACGCTTCACCGACGCTACCGCCCCTCCTCTGCCCCCTCGGGCTTCTCGTACCCATACCCACGCGCGATCCCGCCCTCGCGCCCCATCTCGAGCACGGCCGGCGCGTCCTGGCCGTACCGCGGGTCGAGGCCCTTGTACGAGCGTGACGCCAAGTACTCGCCTGCGCGTATGCAGGCACCGTCAGCACGCGGAGAGACAGCGGGGGGAGGGGAGCGAGAGCGGACGACGGACCGGCGGCGGAGCCGAGCACTCGCGAGACGGCGCTCGATTGGTCCCGGATCGCGAGGGCGGAAGCTTGCGCGGCAAGGTCGTCGGCGTCTGCGGGCGACCGAGAGTGTCAGAGAGTCGTCAAGAGCCAACAGAAACAGAGAAGGAAGCGCACCCTTGACGCCCTTTGGGTTGTACCGTTTCGGGTGCCGGTACGTCCCCGTCGCCGCCGAGAACACGGGCTTCTCGCCGTCGTCGCTCTCGCCCGCGCCGTCCTCGGCTTCGCTCCCAGCCGTGCCGGCGTCCTGCCCGAACGTCGACGAGTGCAGGAGCGAGGCAAAGTCGAGGATGTAGTCGCCCGTCCAGGCTTTCGACGTGAGCGCGAGCTCGAGCTCGAAGGGCGTGACGATGGGGCGGAGGAACTCCTGCACAAGGACGCGATCTCTCATCAGCGCAACGATTGCTTGTGTGGAAGGATCGCGAAAAAAGGGGAGAGAGCGCGTGCGACGCACCTTCGAGTCGACCATGCTGTTCTCGGGACACGCCACGAGGACAAAGCACTCGACCTCGATAAAGTTGGCGAGCTTTGCAGGGTTGAGCTTGCCGACGGCGACGGTGTAGCTCTTCTTGTGGTGCGACGCGATAAGCTGGCGCAAGTGGGTGATGAGGGGGAGGTAGGCGGCTGTGCGTGGCAAACGAGCTCGAGTCAGCTTCTTTCGCTGAGGCAGAAAGCGGACAAGACCGCGGGCATGACGCACCGACACCGAGAGTCCCAACGAGGATGCCAATCACGTCTGCGTCCTTGGCCTTCTCGACGGTCGCGTACCGGCGCATGAGCATGCGGTTCGTGCGCCCGCTCTCGAGGCGCGACTGGCGGGTCGCCGGATCGTAGGACCAGACCTGACGTCGAAGCACTTCCACCGGTCAGCTCCGCCGCGATGAAGCAGCTTAGACGGACACGGGCAGAGCAGAACCGGCCAACGCACCCTACACCGCCCGTGGGTCAAGAGCACGTTGTTGAGCGCCAGGCTCTCGCCCCCGATCCAGAACAGCACGCAATCGTCGACCGACCCGACGCCCTCGGGGAGGTCGTACCGCGCCGCCGCGCGCGGGACCGTCGTCGGCGGCGCGGGCACGGCCGGGTCGAGGTCGAACCCGGTCGCTTCGGGCTCGGCGTCGCCCGAGGCGCGCTCCTTGCCCTTGGAGGGGCTGCTAGCCAGGGCGGAGGAGTGCAGCGCGCCGGAGGGGGGCTGCGCGTGTGAGCGGAGGTTGGCGCGGCTGTCGAGGTGCGAGAGGACGAGCGGGAGCGAGGAGGGGAGGTGCGAGCGGAGGGCGTCGGCGAGGAGGTCTGTGTGGCACTGATCACTCAGGGCCATTGCACTGGATGTACGGGAGAACGGGGGACGCACGGGCTTTGTGGGCGTACGCAACGTCGTACAGCAGGACGGCGGCTTTCGCGGGCTGCTCTTCGAGCGAGGCGCGGCTCGTCGAGGCGAGAGAGCTCGCCGCCTCGTCGACGTCGATCGCACGCTTGGTGAGGATGTAGAGCACGGGAAGGCGGGCGGTCCTGCGGTTACGGCAAGCGTGAGCGAGGGCGACCATGTACGGGTTGCGTAACGGAACGCACGGCGAGAGACAGGTGTGGCCGTAGTGGACCACAAAGTCGGCGTCGACGTGCTGCGCGGCCACTTCGTCGACACAGCAGCTGAGCGAGGCCGAACCGCGCGAAAGTCAGCCTCGGAAAGAGATCCGACCGCCTTCGAGGGGAAGTCGGGCGCACCTGCCGTAGGTCGTGTCTGCCAGCACGTAGAGCTCCTTGTCCGCGGGGAGGCCGGCCCTCAGCGCGCGGTAGACCTGGACCGCATCATGCAATTGCTCGTCGGCGAACTGGAGGGCAATCTGTCGGTTCGCGGTGCGTCAGCTTCTGGCGGTTCTTTTTCGGCCACGTAAAGTAGTTCCAAGTGACTGCGCACCCGCTGGTAGCCGCCCTTTTCGATTTCTGCGAGGGTGAGGTCGACCTCGTACGCCTGGGCGAGGTCGAGGGCGTCGTCGGTGAGGGCCTCGGGCTCTGCGGTGATTTCGCGGTGGATGGCGTCCTCGCCAGACGGGGCGACGCTCGGGGGTGCCTGCTGCGACATGGCGGGTTCAGCGAGAGCGCGGTGGAGCGGATGCGAGGCGCGAGGTGATGAGCCCGAGCTGGCGCACGTGCAGCGAAGAGCGGAGGCGTGAGTCCGCGGAGATCAGCGGAGATTGCGGAACAGAGCGACGAGGAGGCGAGCTGCGATGCGCGTGGTGCTGTGATTGCGGCAGGTGGCCCTGCGAGTACTGGCGAGTTGTGGCTGCTGCTTCGCTGCAAGCGGATGCGCGGTGCTGCGTGCGTCGCGGAAAGGGCGCAAGGGCGCGCGCGGCGCAGCGTCGTCCGGTCGCCGCGCTCATCGCAGCAACGCCGACTCGACCCTCGCCACGCTCCCGCTCCCTCTCTCGCTCAGCAGGACACAGCCAGGCAGTGTCGACGGACACGCTGCTCGCGCTCGAGAGTCCTGCAGAGCACAGCCGCCGCCCAGCAGCCTAGGCGCCCCCGTGCATGGCCACAGCCGCAGCCCTCCCCGCTCGTGCCATGGCTGCGCCCCTCCCGCCGTTCGAGCCCGCGCACGATCCCCTCCTTGCAGAGCACCGCACACCCAGGGCCCGCCCACCCGCACCTGCGCCCCTCGTCGACGGCTGGCGCTCGCCCCTGCACTCGCTCGCGCCCGCAGCCCACCACGACCGCCGCCCGACGCACTCGCCAAACCGCGCACGCCACCACCACGACCAGGGCTACAGTTACGGAGGGCAGTACCGCGCACAGGGAGGAGGAGGAGGAGGAGGGCGCGCGAGCCGTCCCCCCTCGGGCGTCTCGTCGTCGAACCGCCTCTCGAGCAACCCTTCGCTCCTCTCGCTCGAGCAACAGCACGGCATGCCGACTTCGCCTGCGACCACCGTAGACCCCTACAGCCGATACCCGCCCGCAGCGTCTTCCTCCGCCTCGCTCCCCTACCCTCCGCAGCAACAGCAGCAGCAGCAGCGGCACTCGTCCGCGCACCCGTCGGCGTACGGTGCCAGCCTCGCCCCGCCCGGATCCGGTGCAGCGTCCCGCTCGCACCAGTCACTGCCAGCCTTCGCGGCTGCAAGCGGCGAAGGCGGGCGCGGCGGGCGCTCCTCGCGCTCGCAGCACCACCGGAGCTACGACCCCGAGTTTGACCGCTCGGCATCTGCTGGCTCGTCTGCCAGCGCGACCGCGACGCTGGCGCAGCAGGGCGGGCCACGCGAGCTGTTCAACCCAAACGCGCCGCCTTCGCAGCAGCAGCAGCAGCAGTTCCCGCCGCAGTACCTGCATCAGCAGCCCTACTCCCCGCACCAGTCCCACTTCCCTCATTCCGCCACCGCCCCGCCCACCTCCTCAGCAGCCGCTCTTTCCGCCCAGCAGCAGCAGCAGCAGCAGCCACCGTCTCTGCCGCGCTCCCGCCGCGAGCGCGAGCTGCGCGAGGACGGCACCGTGCGTCGCCCGCGCTCCAAGCGCGAGCCCGTCGATCTCGCCGACCTCGGGCGGCGCGCCGGGTCCGGGTCGGGGACGGGCAGTCGCGGCGCGGTGCCGGCCGGCGGCGAGGGGAGCAAGGAGAGTCTCGAGAGTGTCGAGACGGACTTCAGCGGGCGGACTAAGAGCAGTGGAGGAGGAGGCGGCGGCGGGGGGAGGAGGAGGCGCAGGCGCGAGGACGGCGAGGACGGCGCGGCGGGCGGCGCGGGGGACGGCGACGAGGCGCTCTTTGGCGGCGCGGCGGGCGGCAGCGGCAAGAACCGCCAGCTGTTTGACCCGCGCAGGGACGACCCGATGCGCTTTGCCGAGGCGCGCGCAGAGCGCGCCGCGAGCCGCGCGGCGAGCAAGGCCGACGCGCGCTCGGTGCTCTCGTTCCGCTCTGACCTGACGGGCGGCGCAGGCGGCGGCGAGTCGAGCGTCGGCGGCGGCGCAGACGACGCGGCGAGCATCCTCACGGCGGGCTCGGCGCCCGCTTCGTCGTCGCACGGCGGCAGCGCGGGCGGGCGCAAGAAGGAGCCGCACCCGGCCATGGCGCAGCTCAAGCGGGCGTACCGCGAGATCCTCGACCTCGAGACGCGGCTGCAGGAGGAGAACCGCGCGGTGCAGGCTGCGACGCTGCGCGAGGTCGACGCTGAAGAGGGCGTCGCGCCGAGTAAGGGCGTGCGGATCCAGGGTGGGACGGGCGTGGGTGGGACGAAGCGCTTCGACGACGAGTACTGGGTCAAGCTCGCCAACGGGCACAAGCAGTGCGTCCACTTCCCTTGTTCGGCCTGCATTCGCACAGCTCGCTGAAACCTTCTTGTTTGTGCAGGCTCGCGGACGCGCACTACTCGTTCCTGCAGCTCGCCCTCGACCCTCGGCTCCCCGCCTCGCTCCACTCGCTCGCGCAGCGCTACAACATCCCGACCCGTTTGTGGCAGGTCGCGTTCCACCAGCTCCTCGAGCGCATGCGACATGCTGTCCTTGCCGGCTCGCTCGCATCCTCGTCTGGCGAGGATGGCCAGCCACAAGCCAACGTCCTCGAGCATCTGATCGAATTCATCGAGTACGCCTACCGACACTACTCGCAGCTCTTCGAGGACCCGACCGTCGCCGTCTTTCGCGCCGCCTGGATCGAGCAGCTCGGCGACCTTGCGCGGTACCGCATGGCCGTCGCCGGCCTCGCCTCGCGCATGCACGCCGCCTCCTCCGCCGCCAACGCCGCTGCCCCGACGCGCCTCTCCGCCGCCGCGCTCGAAGCCGACGAAGCACGCCCGCCGCGCCCGGCGGACGCCGCGTCGATCGGGCAGGCGGCGCTCGGCGACTGGGAGCTCGAGGAGCAGGAGACGTGGCGCGAGATGGCGCGCGACTGGTACGGGCAGGGGCTGGCCGAGAATCCGGGGACGGGGAGGTTGCAGCACCATCTCGCGCTGCTGAGCAAGGGGGACGAGATGAGGGCGCTGTACCACTACGCGAAGAGGTGCGTTCCTTTTCGCGCTAGCTTCGCTCAGCGCCCATACAGCAGCTGAATGAACGAATTCGCGCAGTCTCACGGCCGCTCACCCGTACCTTTCGGCGCGCGAGTCGATTCTCCCGCTGTTCGAAGACGAGCACCAGGCGCGCCGCACCCAGCCCGACGTGACCAAGGCCGAGCTGTTCGTCCACCTCCACGGCATGCTCTTCACCAAGATCTCGCTCGACGACTTTCCCGACTGCTTCGAGCGCTTCCTCGAGCGGCTCAAGGAGGAGCTTTGGGCGCTCCAGCGCGCGCGCGACGACTGGCCTACCCTCGGCTCGGGCGCGGCGGCCCCGTTCAGCGACCGCGAGTGGTTCATGCTCGGCATCATCAACATCTCGGCCCTGCTGCAGTACGGCGCAGAGGACGGCGTCCTCAAGAAGCTTATGGCGCGCGACTCGCCCGCCGAGAACGGCGACGGCGGCAGCGGCGGTCATCATGGTTCGTCGCGGAGCAGCGGCCGCTCCGCCCACCGCTCGTCGAGCAGGCATGGGGGCGCTTCGACGGCCACGCTCAATGGGGGCACCAAGTCGCGCGCGGCGCCGCAGGCCATCATGGTCAAGCGCTCGGACGCCGATGCGGGCGACGACGAGACGGAGCGTGCGAGCAGTACCAGCGCATCGACCGTTGTCGGTGGCGGCGACGCGAGCGATGTCGTCAAGCAGCTGAACCCATTCGACGGCGCGCTCGACTCGCCCGAGGACGACCCGCTCGTGTTTAAGCTCGCGCAGCGCCTCTCGTTCTCGCTCCTCTCGTTCCTCATCGATGCGCCTTTCCGCCCGATCGGGACGACGACCGTCCCGAACCCGTACGTGACGCTCCTCGTCACCTTCCTCGCGCACTTGAGCCACCACCCTTCGGCCCTCAAGCACCTCGAGCGCGCCATCCCGTGGTCTCACCTCGCGGCCCTGTTCAACGCAATCCCCTCGAGCGTCGAGGTGCGCCTCGACACGCCGAGCAAGCTCGTCGGCGGCCGCCCGCTCCCCGAGGACTGGTGCCTCCGCGGGATGGACTGGGCCGGCCGCCAGCTCTTCGGCCGCGGCTACTGGCGCGAGCATCGCCACCGCGCTGCAGCGGCAGGAGGATTCGGCGGCGACGGCCTCCCGCCCCCTATCGAAGGCGTCGAGGGTGCGACCGTGCGCGTCGAGAGCGAGATGGACGCGCTCAAGTTTGATCTCGCCGCGCTCGAGGACGCCGCAGCGGCCTCGTCGACGACCGACGACGAGCCGGGCGCGTTCGGCGGTCCAGGCGCGAGCGGCGCGGCGGTCCAGCTGGCCGAGAGCCGCTGGCGCCGTCTCGCCATCTGCGCGGCGTGGCTCGTGCGCAACGTGCCCGGGTTCGACTACGACGTGCGCGCCATTCAGCCGCGCTCGAGGTTCCGCGTGTCGGGCACGCTGCAGGTCAAGCTCGAGCGATGGGCGCAGGAGGACGAGGACGAGCGCGAGGCCGAGCGCCTCAGCCGCTTGTCGATCGAAGAGAAGGCCGGTGGGCTTGTTGGCGGCGTTGACGACGAGGACAGTCTGGAGGAGAGCGACGGAGAGGACGATGAGAATGAGGGCGACTCGATCGAGGTCAAGGAGCTCAAGGTTCGTCTGTCTTGTCTCGTAGTCGCCGTCTGCCCGCATGTACTCACGCGGATGCATGCTCGCAGGCTCGCCGACGCCAGCTCAAGGCGATCATCCGTTCGGCGCGCACCGCGACTCGCAGCACCGGCGGTCATGGCGGGCTCACGGCGAGGCTCGGGAGCAAGGCGGCCTCGCTTCCCAAGGTCTTCCCCGGCTACACGGTCCTCGTCTTCGACACCAACATCCTCCTCACCTCGATCAAGCTGTTCTCGGAGCTCGTCGCGGCCGAGTGCTGGACCGTCGTCGTCCCGCTCGCGGTCATCACCGAGCTCGACGGCCTCAAGCGCCAGTCGACCCCGCTCGGTTTCGCCGCTGCAGAGGTCATCGACTACCTTGAGCTCGCCATTCGCGGCTACTCGCGCTTCCTCAAGATTCAGACGAGCCGTGGCAACTATCTCAAGGATCTCGCGATCCGCAACGAGTCGATCGACTTCAGCGAATCCGCCTCGCTCTCGGCGGACGGCTTTTCGTCGCACGACGTTGCGCGCTCGATGGACGACGTCATCCTCCGCGCCGTCACCTGGCAGCGAGACCACTTTACGAACCGTGTCGCACTCGTCAACCCTCGCGCTCAGGTCGAGAAGCGCAAGGTCCCGAGCGACGCCGCGCAGGTCGTTCTCGTCACCTTCGATCGCAACTTGCGCCTCAAGGCCCGCGCGAGAGGCCTCGAGACGACCGACGAGAAGGGCCTCAAGAAGGCTGTCGAGGCCGCGACCAGCGCCCCGAGTGGCTGACGCGTCCGACACAGCGTTCCAGTCTCTTGCCATGTGACGATCTCGTCTACCCGGCTCTGTGCCGCCTGCGCCAGGCAGCCGCCGCCTCGTCTATCCCCGGGCCATTGCCCCTGCGCGAGCTCCAGCTCGTGCCCGTCCTCCTTTTTCTCTCGACGCCCGCCGATCCGCAGCAGAGGGGTAGCTCGACACCTCTGGCGCGTTTCAGGCGGGCAGCCAGACGCTGTTACCGAGCGAAGCGCTTCCCTCATCTCTCTAAACTGTAGAGCGTTCGCACCTTTTGTCTCCGCTGTGTACTCTGTGATCATGCCCGGATGTTGGAACGAGCACTACCGTACTTCCTTCAGCATTTCAACTACAAGATGAGCGAGACTCACGCAGAATAGTCACGTCGCCACGCGTCGAGGTCGACGCGCGCAGGCTGTCGCCCCAGCTCTCCGGTGCCCAGCCGATGCGCTCAGACGGAGCCATGCGTGCGCCCGTCGCGATAGAGTGCAAATGTGCTCTGTCGAGCGAGGCCAAGTATAAGCTCTCCATCGACATCAACCTACCCACGCCCTTGCTCGACCCAGCCTTCTCCGAATCCTCGTTCAGCTTCACGACTGAACGCCTCGGATCCTGGTCCATAGTGGTGCGCCGCGATGCAGACCTCCTCGCGGTCGCGGTCAGGCCTGTCGACCTTCCCTCCGGGTCGCTGGGCGCCGTTGCTGCGTCGGGCGTCTTCCGGAAGTCTGGCCCACGATACAGTTATTCCATCCCGCTACGCGGTAGGACGAATTACTTCAGGCGTTATCCGGACTACATCAGCGGGAATGCGGCGTTCAACGGTAACGACGACTTCTCCGAACTGGACGAATCGTCGAAAGCCGAGTGCCTGGTCGCGACGAAGTACACTGTCGAACTCGACATCAAGCAGGAAACCTACGTCCCCGTAGACGACACGCTCCTGTGCAACCCGGTCGACCTCGCTCAGCGCTTCGCGTGTACGTCCCTCTTTCACGCGTTCGCCAAGCACGCTTCGTCTCCTTACCGTCAATCCCGCAGATTTGAACACCGACCCATCCTTGCCCAACGTCCGATTCCTCTTCCCTCGTCAGGACGGCAACGCCGAGCTCTGGGCAACGAAGGATCTGCTCGTCGCTGCGTCGCCCTACTTTGCCAGCCTTTTCGCCTCCGATTTCGCCGAAACCGCATCCAAACGCGGCAAGCGGCCACGTTCTGATGTCAAAAGACTTTTCAACGCCGACACCAACAATGCCGCGCTTGACGAGGATGACTCGGACGTTGAAGTCGACGAAGAACTCTTCGCGACGAACCGTCCCACCCTTCATGGTGCCGCTAGCGACGATCACGCCTTCCACGAGATCCGAATCACCACCTTCTCGTACTCGACCTACCGCGCCGTTCTCCTCTTCATCGCCACTGGTCACATCCAGTTCCGCTCGCACTTGAGATCCACCCCTCCGCCGCCAGCAGACGCGAAAAACGACGCAAACGGCAAAAGCTTGGCGGTCAAGCAGAAGTCAGCGGCACCGGACAAGTCTGAGCTGCCCGCCCCGGTCTCGCCAAAATCCGTCTACCACCTCGCGCACCTTCTCGAAACTCCAAGAACGCGCCCTCAGAGTGTTTGCCGATCTCCTTACGCCCAAGGGTGCGGCCGCCGAGCTCTGCACACCGACGGCAATGGCGTTCGACGAAGTGCGCAAGACGGCGCTCAACTATGTCGTCAAGAACTGGAGCAAGGTCAAGACGACGGACGCGTGGAAGGAGGCCAAGGAGCGTGTGCGGAACGAGGGGACGCCCGGAGCGTCGGCAGTGCTTGTGGAGGTGTTCGAGGCAATCGCAGAGAAGTAGATCGCTTCCGCACAACGCAATACGCCGACCTTCTCATCACGTCGCGAGAAGTAGCCGAAACCGATGATCACAACAACAGTCATGTATACCAGTCCTGCAGACACTAATGGAGAGCGCGAAAGGGTCGAGGCCGCCGTCTACCGCCGCCTTGCCTCGACAACGTCAAAGTAGCTCGGCGGCAGCCCGAACTCCTCCTCAAGTCGGCGTTCCTCAACCGAGTCAATTGCCGCAGGCGGCTCGTACCGCGGCATTGGCGCCTCGGCACCGTCTGCCGTTCCCACCCAGAGCAGCTCGACGTCCCCATGCGAGGAGGAAGCGGCGGCGGGCATGCCCGGACCAGAGACGAGTACGGCGTGCACCGGATTGGGCTCAGTGTTGGCGCGCCGAGGTGCACTGGGCACAGGGCGAGTGCGCGAGGGTCCTGCGGGCGATTCCGACGAGTTGTGCGGGTCTGCCGCCGGTGGAGGTGGTGGAGGAGGAGGAGAAGCCGCGAGATGAGGCGAGCCGGGAGCGTCTTCTGCGATGGCAGCCGGTAGCGATACGATTGTTGCGGACGGTTCAGGTGGCATATCAGAGCCTTGGAAGAATGAGGAGACAGGGACGCTTGGCTCAGATGGACGACGAGCATCGACAAGCGAGGACGGGAGCTGCACGGTGCGCGTTCCGGAGAGGGGAGTCGTGAGGGTTTCGCGTGGAGGGCAATTGACGATCTCGACGGGAATGCCGAGCGTAGCGATGTGTGTTGACGTAACGACATCGCGAGGTCCAGGTTGACTGCATCACAACCAGTCGGTGAGTCATGGCGGTGTCAAGTAGGGCGGCCGTACGCACTAGAGAGTGATCGCGAGCTCGTACGCGACCTGCAGATTCGGCGCGCGGAACGAAGGAGGCGTGCCGCCCTATGTGCAGAAGTCGGATACGCGTGAGCAGCGCGACGAGCTGCGCAGGCGCGAGATGGCTTACCAGCTTGATCTGTCCTCCGTACGTGATCCTCCAGCCGTCTTCCTTCCCGTCTTTTCCAAGCTTGACTGGCTCGCCGAGCGGCGGGCCAATAGCTCTGACAGCTTGCGCTCGCAGGATGACGGTGTCCAGTGCGTTGGCTGCAAGAAGAGCAGTCAGCGGCGGAAAAATGCGTGAAGAGGAGAGAAGCGCACTCAAGCGCTGAGCGGTAACAATAGTGTGCTGGAGGAGCGAGACGGCGAGTGAGGAAGGCGGGAAACGGCCTTGACTAGGGTCGGACGAGGTGATCTGCGCGTCACAGAGGAAGTCAGCCGAGATGTTCAGACGCGACGACCGCGAGCACTTAGCCGCCTGGAATAGTCAGAGTGAGTTTCGGACGCACCTGCACCTCGAAGTCGAGGACCGAACCCTTCTGGAACTTCTGCGGCCGTGGAACCTTGCCCTCGACCTCGACCCATCCCGAGCGAGCCTTGAACACGCCCCGCTTGTACTGCTCCCTCGAGCGGTACTTGCCTGGCTCGATCCAGCCCTGCGGGTCGGACTTCGAGCTCGGCGGCCGCAATCCTTGGCGTAAGGCGAGTTCCCGCGCAGGCGAGAAGGTCGGCGGGAGCTGGCGCGGGACAAAGACGACGGGGATGATCCAGCGCTCGTTGAGCTTGAGGAGCCCCTTGCGGCCGAGCGTGACCTTGAGGTAGTATCGCGACGACGCCTCGAAGCCGCCAGTGCTGAGCCCGCCCGAACGGAACCCTATGTTAGTTGTCGCGTCCTCGTTCCGCTGCCGCACCGTCATGGCAAGGGCCGAGTCGAGGACGAACGACGGAGGAGGGCGGAAGGGTCGCTCGAGGAGCGCGTCCGAGCCGGGGAGGGCAAAGATGCGCCCGGGGACTGTGAGCGAGAAGGGAAACGAGAACGACCCTTGCAGCTTGGTCGGGTCATTTGACGTGTTGCCTGCGAGTGGTGGCGGCACGTCGCCGGGCGGAGCAGCGGTCCAAAGCGTCCGGCTGTCCTCGACGAAGTCAATCTCGTCCGAGACAGGATGTCGACCGGAAGCGTGTGCCTTCATGACGAGCGTGCGGACCAGGCCCTTGAGTCGAATCTGTGTGCATAACCGGTCAGAGCCGTATGACAAGCCCGGGCGCTACAAAGAGCGCCACTCGCCTTGATGTGCGTGATAGACTCGGGGTCCTTGAGTTTGACGTCAAGCACGCCAGCGAGCGACGCGTCCTCATCCGGATTCTCCTGAATCAAAACGACGTGATCCTGGCCGTGCGCGCGCATCTCGAGGTTGAGCTTGCCTGTCTTGGAGGACAGGACGTGAAGGCGTTTCGGCGGGAGACCGTTTGCAGCTCTTCGTGGTGCGGGCGGGGCACGTCGCGTGTAGCCAGGGAGCGCGTCACCGTCCTCGGCGGGAGCAGCAGTAGGAGCAGCAAGTGGAGGAGCGGGCGATGGAGCGGTTTCGCCATGGAGCACTGCGCGATTCGCGAGCGGTTCGATCGGGAAGCTCTGGTGGGTGGCGCCGTAGGAGAACGGCGTCGAGGTTATTGGTGAGCGGACGTAAGCGCCGCGCTCTACTGCGTCCGGCGACGAGGGCGACGAGTACGCGGCCGGAGGAGGGGGCTGCTCCGTTGTGGGGAGCGGGGCGCGGCGAGCCGCGGCGTGCACTGCGCCGGGGACGCTGTTTGCGTTTGACTGATCGAGTGCAGCATTCAGGCGCGCGCTGAAGATGTCCAGGATTGTGTCGACGGCCTGCAGCATGGTGACCACATGAGCGGCGATTGTAAGTGAGCGACTTGGAAGTGGGGCAACGAGCAGTAGAGGGACGTACCGAGAGGGCCTCGTCACGCCTGCTCATCCTGGGCAGCGCCTCGAGGCTCACTCGGGCTGCAGGCGGCAAAGGCGACGAGAGCGACCTGTCCGCGAGCCGATCGTCTTGCGGACACTTTTGGCTTTGTCACCTCGACTCACCTGCTACTGGCTGCTAAGGCCTGGGAGACACGAGTTCGTGCCAGGACTACTCCCGACTTGCACAATGCCCGCCTCGCAAGACCGCGTCGATGTGCCGCTCCCCGCCATCCTCCAGGGCGGCTACCACCACCCGCTCCTGAGGAGCCTCCAGGCCGAGCGCCACCTCACGAAAGACATGCTCATGTACCCTATCTTCATCACCGACGAGCCGGACGCAGTTGTGCGCTCATGCCCTCTCATCTCTCCTCATCGCGTCTCGTTGACATCCTGGTTTCGCGCTCCCGCAGGTCGAGATCAAGTCGCTGCCCGGTCAGAAGCGATGGGGAATCAACAAGCTGCGCGACTTCCTCGCCCCGCTCGTCGCAAAGGGTCTCCGCTCCGTCATCCTCTTCGGCGTCCCGCTCCACATGCAGAAGGACGGCCGCGGCTCGCCCGCCGACGACCCCAATACGCCTGTCATCCTCGCCACGCAGCTCATCCGGCGCGAGTTCCCGCACGTCGTCGTCGCCTGCGACGTCTGCCTGTGCGAGTACACGGACCACGGGCACTGCGGCGAGCTGTGCCCGCTCGAGCAGCTCACGCCTGCCGAGCAGGCCGCCGAGGCAAAGGTCATCGACAACGCGCGCAGCGTCAGGCGCATGCAGGAGGTCGCGCTCGCGTACGCCCGCGCCGGCGCACAGATTGTCGCCCCGAGCGACATGATGGACGGGCGGATTGGCGCAATCAAGCAGGCGCTCATCGACGAGGGCTTCGGGAACCGCTGTGCTGTCATGTCGTACTCGGCCAAATTTGCCAGCAACATGTATGGCCCGTTCAGGTGCGTTTTCGGTTGCTCGCGACTGCGTTTCTCTCGCGCGTGGCCTTGTTGTGTCCTGTTTTGCACTCGCCGTCAGGGCAACCAGACTGACCTTAAATACTTGCAGGGAAGCTGCTGGATCTGTGCCCAACTTTGGCGACCGGAAATGCTACCAGTTGCCGCCCAA
Organism: Rhodotorula paludigena; assembly: GCF_050403205.1. Taxonomy (NCBI): domain Eukaryota; kingdom Fungi; phylum Basidiomycota; class Microbotryomycetes; order Sporidiobolales; family Sporidiobolaceae; genus Rhodotorula; species Rhodotorula paludigena. The sequence goes on along the minus strand of NW_027481411.1, from coordinate 128,143 downwards.
TGCGCGCGGTCTCGCACGACGAGCGATCGTGCGTCCCGCTTCTTGACCTTCACCTCCGGCCCTATACCGATCCTCCTGCCCCCGCCAGATGCGCGACGTGCGCGAAGGCGCCGACTTTATCATGGTCAAGCCCGCGATGCCGTACCTCGACATCATGTCCGAGGCGCGCACCCTCGCGCCCGACCTCCCACTCGCGTGCTACCAGGTCTCGGGCGAGTATTCAATGATTCACGCTGGTGCCAACGCGGGCGTGTACGACCTCAAGGCCATGGCGATAGAGAGCGTTGAGGGCTTCTTGCGCGCGGGTGCGTCGCCTTGCGCTTCTCGCTCGCATGACTGCTCCGCTGCTAGCGAGTCGCGCGTCTCTGATGATACCAGACTCACGCCCGCAACGCACGCAGGCTGCACGCTCATCCTGACCTACTTTACCCCTGACTTGCTCGACTGGCTCGACGAGGCCAAGTAGACGCCCTCCTCCCTTCTCGCCGTTCGTGCCGTACGCGCTTGTAGCAATTTGCATCACAACTCTTTCAGCATCGCGAGGGATCCGACGCTTTGTCACGGAAATACACGGAGACGGCGCTCCGCGGGCCGTCTCGCGCGATCGTGCGCACTTTGGCGATGAAACCTCGGCTTCGGAGAGCGAGTCAGCTTGTTGCTCTTCCCTCTCTTGCACCTTTGCCTTCCACGCGATGCCTGTGCGTGCTTCAGCCTCGACTGCCGGCGTGACAAGGCGGAAAGAGCGCAATGCGGTGCAAATGCGCACGTGTCTCGCTGTGCTGCGTTCGCTGCATTCCAGGCGCTCCTTCCCCAGATTTCGCCGGCGCAGCTCGCTCCTTTCGCTTGCTTGTCCGTGCCCGTTCTGTGCTGCTGGTGCTAGAGTTGTGCGCATATCCGGCTGCAGCTAGCCTGCTCGCTCCTCCCGCACACCCGCCCGCTCGAGCATGCGGCTCTCGTGGCCGCAGGGGCTCGCGCGCACCCCGCCTCCTCGCGCCGGCCCGCGACAAACCGATACCGCCCGCCCCAGCCTCGACAGCTGCGCAGACGACGCGGCGGCAGACACTCCGCTCTTGCCGCAGTACCACCCGGCGGGCGCAGGCGGGCTCAAGGAGTGGGATGCGTGCGCAGCGGGGGCCTCAGCGCTTCCGCGAGCGGGAGGGCGACACGTTCGGGATTTCTCCGACCTCGCCGGCGGGGATGCAGCGCAGGGTCTGCCTACGCAGAGGGACTGTGCAAGCGGGTCGCCGCGGAGCTACACGCACACGCTGCGCTCGCATCGCCGCCAACACCGCCTCGAGAAGCTCGCCTACTCGAGCGCCGCGTTGTGCTTCGCCGGGTCGTGCCTCTTTGCCGCCGCCGTTCTCGGCTGGACCGCGCACTTCTTCTACGTCCGCCATGCCGCGTACGCCACCGCCGTCTTCTCCCCGCCCATGGTCCCCGACCCCGTCGAGGTCGAACCTCGCGCCCCGGCTTTTCCATTTACCCTTTCCCCCAATTCCACGATTTCTCCAGCACACGAAGGTTCGCGATCTGCGGATGAGGCGGCACGTGTCGAGCTGATCGAACGCGAGCTGAACGCTCGGTTCACCGCCCTCGGAATCCCCGAAACGCGCAGTCTCTCGTGCGCGAGCATAGAGCGGGACACCGCGCTGGCCTCCCGCTACGCACCCCTGCGACGAGCTGGACCGGACGAGACACGAACGGGCCGGACCTTCTTCGCGCTCAACCTGTACAACTCGGAATTCGTCGTTCCCGCACTCTCGCACGCGCTCCTCCACGCCATCTCCCTCCTCGGCCCCTCGTCCGTGCATGTCAGCGTATTCGAGAATGGGTCGACCGACAACACGACGACTGCGCTCGCTCACCTCGCCGCCGCGCTCACCGCGCTCGGCGCAGAGCACACGATCGTGTCGGACCCGCGGCAGACCAATTGGAAGGCCGTCGACCGCATCGACCAGCTCGCCGTGTATCGCAACGTCGCCCTCGCGCCGCTTCAAGGCTTCAACGTGACAGAGTTCAGCGACGTCCTCTTCGTCAACGACGTTTTCGCCTGCCCGGGCGACATGCTCGAGCTGCTCTTCCAGCGCAAGGCGCAAGAAGCCGACGCGGCGTGCGCGCTCGACTGGCGCGCCAACAAGGGACCAGGGCACTGGTGGAACGACAGCGTCAAGTTCTACGACAATTGGGTTCGTCTATCCTTGCCTCCCTCCCGAGCTCTTGCCCTCCCCTACTCGATCCTGGCACTGCCGCTTCCTCCGCGAGCGCATGCGAGATTCGCTCCGGATTCCTCTGTCTTACCTGCAACCTTTACACGATGCCTCCATGCTGACCACTCGCCCGCAACAGGTCGCCCGGTCGCTTACCGGATCGATGCTTCGCGCTCGTACCGACATTCTCTCGGAGTGGCGTGACGGCGTGGATGAGCTATTCGACCAGCCGGGCGAAGGAGCCTTCCGTACCCGGTTCAGCCGCGGTTTACCAACTCCAGTCTGTACGTGCTCCACGTCGACACGCCCTCTCCTGCCACGTCCTGACCCCTTCTGTCCCCGCGCAGACTCGTGCTGGAACGGCATGCTGGCGCTCGATGCTGCGCCCTTCACGACAACCTCCATAGCGCCGCGCTACGACCCGCACTCGCCCGTCTCGAGCACGGCGCGCAAGTCGTGGCGCCGTCTCCCGCCCGTCGGCGCGCTCGAGCCAGCGCGCTTCCGCTCGACGCTCAACAAGGTGGGCGAGTGTGCAGCGAGCGAGTGCAAGACGCTCGCAAAGGATTTCTGGAGCCGAGGGTTCGACCGGTGGCTGGTGCGTCATCTTCCTTCGCCTGAGTGACGCCATCGATTCTCACGATCCCCTCGCACAGGTGGTACCGTCCGTGCACGTCACCTACGCCGCGGATGTCTACGCCCACCCTCGCCTGAAGCAGCTCGCATCGCTGAGCCCGCCCTCCGAGTCAACCCTCACCCTCCCGGCCGCCTTCCCTTCGACCCTCTATCCCGCATCCTCCGAGCCTACTGAGCTCATCGCGTGGGCGTCGCTCTCGCCGCCCGACAGCGTCGTCTGCTGGTCGTGGGTCCGCGGTTTCCACCTCGACTTTGAATGGATCCGCGCCCAGTGGTACCGCCCCTACAGCTACGCGCGCCAGATCTTGCGGCGATGAGTGCAGGACACTCAGGCGGCCTCTCGCCAGGGCTTTGTACCACTGTTGCTTTTGCAGTCTCTCTGTTGTTTGGCAGTATTGCCTGCTCGTCTTTCGCTGAGTTACATCCGGGTTGTGTTGTAGACCGTGTCGCTGTTACGTACCATAATGCCCTGCCGTTGCGCCGTGCCGCTGTGTACCCCCTCCACCGTGCCCTTACCCATCTCTCGCAGTGACACCGGCGTCTAGAGCTTTGCCTGCTAACGAGCCGCATGTATGACTTTGCCCCCTCGTTGTCCTCCTAATCCCGCGAGAGACTGGCCAATTTGTGTGCCTGTGCGAGGAGAGCGCGAGGCAGGTAGACGCAAACGACCAGCGTTGCGGCACCTAGTTGTCGGAGACAGCCTGCAAGACCTCTACGACGATCCCGCCGCCCCCAGGGATCTCGTCCCGCTTAACGCGGTCCATCACATCCTTCCATGCCGGCGTCTGGCGCACCTCGGTCCAGTTGCGCGCGACGTACGCGAGCACGAGCCTCCGCACCTCGTCGTACGAGATTGCCGCGTCGCTGAACATCTCGATCGCTGCGCCGTGCGTTGTTAAACCCGCTTCGATCGCTACGAGCGCACGGCGCTGCAAGGCGGGCAGGTCGAGCAGGTGCGCGAGGCGGTAGACGGACTTGGGCGACACGGCAAGTGGGGCTGCAGGATCGGCGCCATACTGAGCGACATGGAGTTCAGAGCGGTGCTGGTACTTGGCGCCGAAGACAGGAGGGCCGATGTAGGAGGACGACAGAGGCGCAAAGTCGATGTGGCCCGTCAGAATGTAGAGGAGGACGGCGCGATACGTCGAATAGGCGGCCTGCGTGATAGTGACTTCGTGATAGGCGTGCTCGACCTGTTCACCCGCCGCAGCGCGCAGGATCGGCGCGGCATTGGCGACGAGCAGCGTGTCCGCCTCGTCGTCCGAATCGTCAAAATCCTTTGGCGCACCCTTGGCGGCGCGCACAGGCTGTGCCCCATCGTCTCGCCGGCGCTTGGACCGCACAGGGATCGACTCGGCGAACTCCGACGTGAGGAGGTCCTTGAAGTACGACGACGTCGACGACAGATGTTCGCCGTTTGCCCAGAGCTCGGCGCCGTCCTTTCCGACCCTGGGGAAGACGAACCGGACGTCGTGTGGATGCGAGGTAAGGTGGAGAGCTGAAGGAGGTCCCTGTGAGCAAGAGCAGACGATGCATAGAGAGGGAATGTCATACGAGCGGCGCGCCTTGCAAGACTAGCTTGCTCCTTGGGCGTCGGAGGGGACACGTTGGCGTCTATCGACCGCTCTATGCTGACCGTCAAGTCCCAGGATCGAGCTGAAGCGATGTCGTACGCGGCCACGGCCTGTAGGTCCGTCGTCCGTACAGTCAAGTCGAACAATTGAAGCGAGGGCCCAATGTAGAAGTCGAGCACACTGCTTTGACTTGTGACTGGAATCTTTTGCACGTTTCGTGTGCCCTCCGTCCCGCGCGTGAGGAGGGCGAGCGACATGATGAGGGTATGGCGCAGGGCGTCCGCTTCTCGGGGGTTGGAAGGCCTGGGTCGGGTTTTGAGGGGGCCCGACCAGGTCAGCCGAAACGTCGGCCGTTGGCCCGGCTGGAAGATTTCTAGCTTGAAGTGGCCCTCGACGCCTGGGACCTTGGACCATGCGGACGGTGGAGGTTGCGCCGAAGCGAGAAGTTGGTGTCGGATCCGCCAGGTGGCGCTGCTCACGGTCTTCTGTGACTGTCCGACCACGTCGAAGCGAGGCGCGCTCATGGCGAGAGCAGCGAGGAGAGACGGGAAGAAGGGCAAACGAGATGGTCCGGGCGCCGGCGCGATAGCGCCGCCGATCACGGCGCACGTGCGTTTTGTGAACCCACTTGCGCGATACCACCGAGAGAGCGACTACGCTACAACCTCGAACAACAGTGGACAAATACGTGCGCAAAGAGACAGACGGTCAGACGAGGACAGGCAGGAACGAGCCGATCACGAGGAAGGGACACTGTCGGCGCAGATCGCGTCAGTCGCCGGAAGCAGGTCAAGAGAGAGGGAAAGTGTGGACAAACTGAAAACAGATCCCTTCGGACGGAGAAGCAGAAGGCGCAGGGGACGGGGCGCCCGTCGGGCCCGAGCACGACGCATTGCATCGTGATCGAGGTCGCGGTTGATTCGAAAGCGTGCTTGGCGAACGACTCGTAGTACTCGACGACCGAAGCCGTGTCGAAGAGCTGTGTGCGAGGCACCGGCGAATCAACTCCTGTCTTGTTATAGCGAGCGAGTGGCCCGGCTGAGCAGAATCGCGGACGCACCTCGAAGATGTACTTCTTCCCGACAAGCTCTTCGCGCTTCCAGCCCGTGAGGAGGCAGAACTCGGTGCCGACGAGGCAGATCTCGCCCGTGCGGCGCCAGACGACGGTCGGCGTGCCCGAGAACGAGATGAGCTTGTTGAGTTCGACGAGCGTGCGCTGAAAGGTGCGTTCGACGAAGGTCTGTAGGGTTGCGGGTCAGACAGGTCGGACGGGCTTCGTAACTTCCATTGCGGCTTGAGAACGCACCTCGTCCTCCTCGGTAAGCGGCATCTGCAGAGCGATGAGACTGGGTCGGAAGGTGGCGAGCGCGCGGATGATGCGCAAAATGTCGTTCTTCTCGAAGCTGTGGAAGCATACAGGTTGGTCAGCTCCGGACCAACTGTCGCAAGCTTGACGCTTCACGAGCGATGCACTGAGCAAGCGAGCCGACGTACCGGTCCTTGAGATGCTTGACGAGGTAGTGGTAGCTCTGCGCATATGGGTACGGCTTCGTCACGCTGCGATACGCCTCCTCGGCCGTGAGCAGCCCTCCCTGCTGCTGTTGCGGTGGCTGCTGCTGCTGCTGACCTCCCGCCTGTCCGCCCGTAGCGGCAGCGGCAGCAGCTGGCGACGCGCCATTCGCATACGGCGAGTGCTCGCTCGGCCCGCCTGCGCCGCCGTCAAGCAGCATCGGGTCGTCGTTCGAACCGCCAAACCCGCCCGCCTGCTGCGAATCGAGCTGCCCAAGTCCTGTGCCTGCTTCTCCCGCGCCCGCACCGCCGAGCACGCCCGGTGGCGCGCCCACGAGCGTCGGTGTCGTGTGCGTGTCGAGCGCAAAGCCGTTCCCGTTGAGCATGGCGTTGAGGATCGCATACTCGAAGCCGGCCGCCTCGGAGCCGAACTGGGTCGAGTCGGCGAGCGGGTTGGCGGGACCGAGCGTCAAGCCTGGACCGGACATGGTGGGCGTGTTGAGCGCGGATGGGAAGGAGAGGAAGGAGGAGGGATCGTAGGCGGCTGCGCCTGTCGCGCCGGCCATGCCGCTGCTGGCGGCACCGGCGGTGCTCGACGAGGCGAGAGGAGCGGCGCTCGCGCTAGGCGTAGACGTCGCAAGGGTGGCGGAAAAGTCGAAGAAGGGTTGTGGCTGGGCGGTGCTCGAAGGACCGGCTTCCGTCAGATCGAGGGCGGACCCTGCGAAATCACATTCAGGTCAGAACCTTCTTGCTGCGATCTGTGGCTGGTGCAAGCGCACCGAAGAAAGAAGTGTCGGTGTCCGATGGAGGAGGTGCACTGCTTGTTGGTGGGGCACCCGTCGCAGGCGTGCCGTTCTGCCGACCTCGCTCGAGCACTGCGGAGGGCGACCGTGAGTATTCATGCGCCTGTCCATGAGTCTGATCGGCGTGGCACGCACGCTCGTCGGGAATCTCTTGCAAGTACTTTGCCTTCTTCCGCGCCCCGTCGACGCACTCGTCGGGACAGCCCTTCTTGATACACCTTGCACATGGTCGGCCTGCAGCGTCGAGAGCCAGTCAGTCACGCACAGAGCAACGTTAGGTGCGACAGAGACACGCACTGTCGTCGCACGTGAGATGCGCCTTCTGGCACGCCGCACACGCCCGCCCCGCCTTCTTCTTCTTCGGCACAGGCTTCCCGTCCGGGCCCATCTGCTGCGCCCTCTTCCCTCCCTTGCCCGTCCCACCCTTCTTCTTCCCTCCGCCGCCGCCAGGCGCGGGCGACCCTCCGCTCGAGACGTCGCCGTTGTCCGCGAGCCGCGCCTTGCCCTTTCCCTTGGTGCCGCCGCCTGTGGACGACGCGACAGATCCGGATCGCGCCTTGGAGCGACCGGTCCCGCTTGCCGGTGCGGGCGCGATTGCGGGCAGACTGCTGCCGTACGAGGAGGGCGCGTATCCGCCCTGCCCGCCACCTGACACCGAGCCGACGCCGCCGGCGTCAGAGGGCGACGTCTCCTCGTCGCTGAGAAGGGTCGCGCCTCCGCCGCCATGCGACTGCGAGAGCCGGCCGTTCGGGCGAGAAGAGGATGCCGAGGAGGTGGAAGCGGCGGGTGCGGGCTGGAGTGGCGGGAGGAACGACTGGGTAGGCGCTACACCCGCGCGTGCGTGCTGCTGAGCGGGGGCGGGGGCGGGAGCGGGAGCAAGGTTGCGGTTCGAGGTGAAGAAGGACGACGACGAGGTGGATGCGAGTGCGGGCGGGTGGTGGCGCGACTCGGCGGACGCGCTCGTCGGCGACCCCGACGAGAAGGCGTTCATGCTCGCTGCAGCGAGGAGCGTCGGGAGGAAGGCGGCTGTCGACGCCGACGACGAGTGAGCGGCGGAAGTGGGGACAGCGCGAGGAGCAGACGGCGACGCGGGCGGGTACGGCGTGGGAGAGGCCGCTGTGGCCATCGACTGCTCCTGACAGAGCGCTACAGACTCGCCTCGCTGCACTCGAGCGTGCGCCGACAGAGACGACCACGCTCCTCGAGTGCGGAGAACCGGCGGAAAGCACGCGACAGCGCAAGCCTGTGCAGCGACGAGGGCAGGCGCAGCGAGGTCGACCCAGTGCTCTGCAACGGCACAGACAGCTGCTGCACTCGCTCACGTGCAGACGAGCAAGACGCGGAGGGCAAGGCGGGGGCAGGAGACAAGGGTGGGCGCCAGGGGGACGGCCAAGCGGCGGCGGGGTCAGCCAACGCCAGCAGCGCACTCTCACAACCACCAGCACACGACCCGGGCTAGGGCTCAACAGTTGCAGCGACCCGACAGCCCACAAAAGACTACCGCACTTCGACCCCCAAGTCGCTCACGATCCGCTCGACCACCTTGTCCTGCATGACATTCACCTCTTCGTTGCTCAGCGACCTGCAAGGTACGATCGCGGCAGTCAGTTACAACGTTGCAGTTTGCGCACAGAGCGAGAAGCGCGATGAGGGCTCTCAGTGAAGGGGTGAGGAGCCCGAAGGTGAAGCGCACCGGTCCATCGAGCGATAGATGAGGCGGTAGCAGCGCGACGTGCGCCCCGTCTTGGGGTGCACAAACTCGTCAATCTGTTTCGAGAATAGACGGTCAGCAATTCCCTCGCCACCGCCTCATCACAGAGCGGAGCAGCTAGGCTTGCGGGGGCCCTGCTCCTCCCCCTACCCGCGAGGCCGCCGACCGGAAGCCGAGCGACGCACCAGCTGCACATTCTCGACGAGGTCGCCCGCTTCTCCGCGCACAATCTCCATAAAGTCGTTCTCGTGCCACTTTTCCCTCCCGGCCTCGCGCGCCTCGTCCGCGGACGGGATCCAGAACGCGACGTCCTTGTAGCACTCGGGGAAGCGCGAGTACGGCTTGAAGGTCGAGATCTCGCCCGCGCGGAACTGCGACGCGAAGCGCGCGTCGCGCGACCAGAAGAGGCGGATGTCGGGGATCGAGAAGAGGACCATGGCGATGCGCTCGAGGCCGAGGCCGAACGCCCAGCCTTGCTTGTGCCCGACACCTGAGGTGGCGATTGGAAGTTGGTAGTACGGGACCGGAGAAGGATGATGGACGGGTCAGGACTGTTCGGACGCGAAGCGACTGCGCAGGAAGCAGCGAGAAAAGGCGCACCTGACCGCTCGAGCGTATGCTGCTGCATGACTCCGCATCCGAGGATCTCGAGCCACTGCCCGTTGAACCACACCTCGACCTCGTAGCTCGGCCCGGTCCACGGGAACGTCGCCTCGATCCACCTCACGCGGAGCGGCTCGCCGGCCTGGCTCGCCTGCGGGCCAAAGAGCTTGAGCACCATGCCGTTGAGCGAGTTCTTGAGGTGCTCCGAGATGATGCGCGCGCTGCGCGGGTCGTGCGCCGCCTGGTACGGGTTGGTCGGCGTCTCTTCGCGCGTCGGGTCCTCGATCTCGATGTTGGCCGCGCGCAGCTCCTTCTGCATTTCGGCGTTCTCGCGCTCGAGGCGCTCGATGCCCCCCGCGGCCGGGTCGACGACGTACGCGCCCTCCATCTGGTGAAAGACCGGGTAGTGGCTCCGGTCAATCTCGTCGCGCCGGTACACGTCGGCGGCGATGAGGAAGCGGTCCATGCCGGCGCGGAAGCACTCGACCTCGTGCGCCGACGTGTGCGTGCGCAGCATGTGCTGCCGGTTCAGGTAGTACGAGTCGGTGAGCGCGCGCCCCGGGTGGTCGGCAGGGAAGCCGAGGTCGTCAAAGTTCTGCTGGACGGTGACGATGGGCGAGAGCGAGTTGAGGTGCTCGAACGACGAAAAGTGGTCCTCGACGAGCTTGCGCAGGATCCCGATCGGGTGCGCCGGGTCGAGGTGAAGCCGTCGCGGGACCTTGTCGAGGATAGTCGGCGTTGCGTTGCTGAAGGCATCGCGCGGGTACGACACGCCTTCGACATCGATTGGCTCGGTAGGTTTTGGCCTCGCTGCGTACGTTCGCCGGGGAATTTGCGCAACTGGCGGGCGCGGAGAAAGGGCAAGGCGGCGCGGACAGGGAGCAGAAGCAGCGAGCGACAGCGGCCGCGCGGGAGCCGCACGAGCAGCTGCAGGTGTCGCTACACGTGCGCACGTGCAGCTCGCGAGCTGGCGCACGCCCTGCGGGCGTGAGAGGCGAGCAAGCATTGGTCGTGGAAGGAAGCGATGGAGAGGGGAAACACGGCCGCGGACTTCCGACGATTTCAATTAGTCTCACGCAGGGCCTGCCACTCTCATCTGTGTAGCTATACGAAGTATTTTCAAGCTGGAAGGATCACTTCGCACGTCGTACGAGCGACAGCAGCTCGGGCGAGAGGAACGTGCGGCCAAGCAACAAGGTCGGTAAGCGGCGGGCAAAGGCAGGGGCGCGGCTCGACGGGCAGTACTGGGCTGTGCGCGTGTGTCGAAGCTGCTCGAAGCGAGTCTCTGGCGCGAGTCCGAGGCGGTGGCGGTGTCGGCGGCCATCTCGCGGGCAGCGGCCCTCGCTCTCCCATCTCCTCGTCATCGCCCTCCCCCAGCTTGTGCGTGGGCTAGCGCCGCTCAGGCAGCCATTGAGACCCGCAGGACCCTGCTGACCCCCCGTCCACGCCTGCACAGCTTGACGGAAGCCGTCCCCAGCCCTCCAAGGCCCCCTCTCTGCCACCTCGCGCAACTCGCCACCCAAACGCTGGAAGACAGCTAGCCATGGCGAACGATAATACCTCGAAACCCTCGAATCTCTAGTGCGTCTCTTGCCCTCCCTCCGAGGCGTTGCGGGCGAGCGAGACGCGCGCGTTCCTTTGTCGCGGTCTCGACTCGCCCCGTCGCCGAAGCGTCCGATGTGCGTGCTGACCGCGAGCCTCTTGCCTGCGCGTACAGCTGCTGCGCTGGCGACGGCGTGGCACCCTCTTCCTCTTTCGTTCCTGTAGTGCCCTTCGAGGGCAGCTTCCTGGACGACCGTGCGTCCTCTCTCGCTCGCCTTGCGATCTCGTCCATCTCGATCACGTTCCCAGGCTGACTCTCCGTCTCCTCTCCCTCGTCCACAGCGTGCGGACAGTGGCCCTGACGGGGCTACCCGTGCCGAAAACCAGGCGCCGCTCCTTAAGGAGCATGTGCGTCCCCTTTGCCTCGCCGATCGAGCGTGCCCGTGCCGTCCGCTGACCGGTCCGCTCTGTCCTCGTCTCGCGTCTCGCCATCCTGCAGGGTCTGCGTGCGTACGTGAGAGGTACCGCGCAGGGTCTCCCCTTCGTTCCCATTTCTTCGCTTTCCTCGGCCACTTCCGACGACGACATTCTCCTCTCTCCCCCCGCCTACAACTCGATCTTCCCGCCGTCGCCGCCCCTCTCGGCGACGTCGACCTCGCCCACCGAGTCGTTCATCCTCGGCCGCGCCGCCAACCGCAAGGGCGCGACCGCGCCGGCGCTCCTCACGCCGCCGGCCGAGCCCGAGTGCGCCGCCGCGTTCTTCCCCGAGGTCGCGCCGGCGTCGTCGGCGCTCCTCGCGGCGCTGTACCCGGCGCACGCGTCGATCCACCAGCTCCCCGTCGAGGCGGTCGAGCTGTCGGACCTGCTCGGCGCGGGCTGGCACGGGTGCGTGGTCGACAACCCGCACGCGGGCACGCGCACGCTGTACGTCGGCGGCGGCAGCGAGCTCGCGGCCGTCGAGCTGCGCGAGTCGATCATTGCCGTCCTCGAGCGCGCAGAGGCCGACCTCGCGTGCTCGGGCGTCGTGCTCGCGCTCGACAAGAAGGACGCCGACGGCGAGCTCGGCGGCCTCGTGCACCAGCTGCTCTACCTCGGCTGCACCGTCGTGTCGGATCACGAGACGACCGGCCTGCCCAACGAGCAGTTCCTCCTCCTCGGCATGGACGTCTGAACGGGCGACTCCGCCGCCTCGAAACCTCCTTCTCCCCTCGACGTCGTCGTCGCCTAATCCCCTTTCGCTCTGCGCTTGTCTCTCTGACCTGCTCTGTACCCCTACACAACATAACACCACGTGACCCGGCTCGTTTCTCCGTCCCACTCCCTTGTCTCGCGACTGCTATCTCTACCTCTCCTCTTGGCCGAGGAACCCATATACTCTACTCCTCGCGTGCGTGCGTGACATTGCAGCCTTTGAGAGTCGGAGAGCTTGCACTCTCTTAGCGCGTCGGGCTAATGAAGGGCTCCGGGTAGACAAGCACCGGGCCGTGGCACGCGGAAGCTGCGACGCGTTGAGGTGAACGCGTCGCCTCTGTCAGACGGGAGAGGGTGATCGAGTCGGTGCAGCTGTGCGCGTGGGTGATCGCGCTGCAAGAGAAAGGCTCGAACGCGGCTCGGCGGGAGCACGGCGCGCGACAAGAGCGAGAGAGCTCCAGATGGCCCAAAGTGGGCGAACGCTGCCCTCGCTCGCGCCTTCCGCCTTGGTCTGCTCCTTCGTCCTGCCCTTGCACAGCGCACACAGTGCACAGCCTGCTTGCCCCCAGTCGCGCTCTTGCTTGCTCTCGCTCGTTCTCTCGTCTCGCTCACCTTCGCGACTACTCAACCCGCCCCCACATCCCGGCACCCTCTCTCGCTGCAACTTGGGGACTCTTGTCTGTGCGCGCCTCGCACCACCACGCGCCGCATGCTGCGCCCCGTTCGCGGCCTCCGCGCGCCGGCCAAGCTCGCCCTCTTCGCCCTCGCCCTCGTCGCCCTCTGGCACCTCGCGCCGCTCCTCCCCTCGTCCTCCTCGCCATCCCTCTCGTCGATCCCGCTCGACCCGCGCGCAGAGCGAAAGGCGTTCGAGCAGTTTGGGCTCACGCGCGAGCGCGGACTCTGGGTCGGGAAACACGGCGACGACGAGGAGGCGCTCGCGAAGGACGAGGGCGACGCGGCCGCCGGCGAGGAGGAGCGCAGAGTAGCAGCTGCTGCTGCTGGTGCGGGAGGAGGACCGCGAGGTGCGGGGCAGGATGCAGCGAGAGCGAGGCAGAAGTACTACGGCGGGCAGCAGCAGCAGCAGCAGCGCGGCGGCGAAGACGAGGGCGAGAGGGAATGGGCGCCGCGGGGACAGGCTCCACCGCGACGAGCGGGAGGAGACGCACCTCGACCTGCCGCGCGTCGTCCGCGACCGGCCGGTCCGCCTCCTCCTCCCGCCGGTCGACGACCTGCGCCTCAGGCTCGTCCACCCGCGTTCGCCGCCGCCGCCGAAGAGGGGACGTATGAGGAGGAGCTGCGCGCGGTCGAGGCGCGGCGGGCGCGGCAGCGCGAGAAGCTGCGCGAGTGGGACGAGCGCATGGCTGCTGCCGAGGCGCAGGGCGAGCCCGTGCCCAATGCCGCTGCGGAGAATCGCAAGCCCGCTGCGGCTGGTGCTGGGGGTGGTGCTGGCGGCAGGAGGAAGCGTCCTGGGAGCGGAGGGGCCGCGGACGAGGACGACGAGCTGGACGCGGCGCCGAGGGCGGGCGCGGCACCGCCGAGGAAGAAGGGCCCGCTCATCCAGGTGGGCGGGGCCAAGGCTGCGGCTGCACTGGGTGGAGGAGGAGGACGCGGCGCAGGGAGCGGCGAGGACGCGGAAGCGGGGCAGCAGAAGGCAGCTGCGGCGGCAGCAGCGGCGGCGAGAGACCGCGCAGGCATCAAGGGCTGGGACCAGCGGTTCAAGAAGGCGCCGCCTGTTGTGGCAGCCGCTGCACCCGAGGCCCCGCCCGAAGAGGCCGACAGCTCGTCCGAAGAAGGGACAGTCGGCGACGAACCGTGCGTTGCGTTCCCTCTGGCAAGACCGCAAGGTACTGTCCTGACCCTCCTTCGACGTTACAGACCTTCTCTGCCTCCACCTGTCGAGCGCAAGGTCGATCTGCTGGAGCATCGTCTCGTAGCCCGCTTCGCCGCTTTCGACTACTCGCCAAGCGGACGGCTCGCCAAGACGGACCTCGTGATCGACCCGAACGAGGATTCTTTCCAGCTCGCAGACTCAAAGTCGAAGAAGGCGTCCGGCGACGATACACCGCGCTACAACGTGACGGTGTGCGCGTTGATCCCGAATGAAAACGTGCGCAATCCGCCCGATCTACTTGCTTAGGAACAGCTGTTCTGACCCTCAGCCTGCAGCGCTTCCTCGACGAGTGGCTGCTGTACCACCGCCTCCTCGGCGTCGAGAACTTTGCGCTCTACGACACGTCGCACCCGGGCACGTTCGGCGCGGCAGAAGTCGACGCCCTCGCCGACAAGATGCACCGCGAGGGCGGCGGCGAGCTCAACCCGACGGTCGAGGAGCTCAAGGCCCGGGTGGGTACGACGGACGCTGGGCCGGATGGGCTGGACGAGCGGGGGCAGATCCGCAAGGAGCGCATCGCTGGGATGGAGCGATGGATCGACCAGGAGACGGTCAAGCTGCACTGGCTCAAGTTCTCCGGTGCGTGCTGCTTCTGCCTTCCCCGACAGCCTCGGCTGACGAGAATGTATGCTGTAGACTCGCGCAAAGGGCGCGACTTCCACTCCCACATGCTTGAGCACTGTACGGCAACATACGGCTCGTCGTCCAACTGGCTCATCCACCTCGACGTCGACGAGTTCCTCTCGGTCACATCCTCGCTCTACGGCGCCGACGCGCCCTACCCGCCCGCGCCCAGTGAGGAAGACCCCACCACCTCGTCGTCGTGGCAGTACCCGCTGCACGACCTCCTCGCGCGCCCCGAAGTCGCCGACGCAGCATGCATCCCGCTCCCAGAGCTCAATTACCGCAACCTCGGCGTGCGCGAACTCGCAAAGGGCCAGGGCGTGCTCGAGACGCAGACGCACCGGGACGTGCTCAAGCAGGGCAAGCGCGTCGTGCGCGAGGAGGGCCTGCAGCAGAAGGTGTGTTGTCCCCTTTGCAGTGTCTCTTTGCGTCGCCTTTGGCTCAGAACAGCCCTCACACTTCTCGCGATGCGCAGACGCTCATCCACACGGCTTACTCGAGCTCGCCTTCGGTCTACTTCGCCGGTCCGCACTCTTGCGAGGTCATCACCTCGGGCGTGGCGCCGCCCGAAGGCCTGACGAACGAGATCAAGACGTCGCAGGGCGTCGTGTTGCAGGACGGCGGTCTATACGAGGTGGCCAAGCTGCCCGTCGAACCCCTCGCCATCGCTCGTGCGTACTCTCATCTCGCCGTCGCTGACATACATACTGAGCGGAACGATGTGCACAGACTACCTCCAGCGCGACCTCGTGGACTGCTTGTCCAAAATCTCCTCTCTGTCGGACCCGAACGACGCGCACCAGAAGTCGCGCGGCGTCATCGCGTGCGAGGCGCACTATCTCCCAACGCCCGCCGAGCTCGCAAGCGCTCAGCGCGGCAGCGCGGCCGACCAGCAGCAGAATCGCTTCCTGTTGCAGACGCCGGCAGAGGGGAGCGTCATCGAGGACCGGCGCATGAGCGACTCGTGGGCTGCGCGCGCGGCCAAGGGCATTCGCGACTACTGGCGCCGGGCTGAACGCGTGTCGGGCTTGTCGGGCGGGCCGCGGGCGAGGGGAAAGGCACGCGCGGCACAGGTGAATGCCGTGCCGCGGGAGATTGTCCAAAGGGCGAGGGACAAAGTGCAGGTCATCACCATCTGACCGGGCGCGGCGGGGAGGTGGTTAGCTTATCATTATTGCTCTTTTGTAACTCGCATCGCGCTTCATTATGGTCTGTGCGTGTGTGGCCCGGAGGGAGCAGGCTGCACCGCCCTCAATTGCGCTGCTTCCGCGTGCGGACAAAGGCTACACAGCCTCTCGCGAGCAGCGCTGTGCCCGACTCATCCTCGATGATGCCGAACCACTGGGGGAACCGCAGTGCGCAAGAACGAGCCAAGAACATCGAAGCCCGTCCCCCACTTTGAGAAGGCCAAATCGACCGACAACGTCATGGTCGTCGGCGGCGGCCTCCTTGGACCTCCTTCGTTCTTCTCCTACCGTTCACCCTACACTTTCTCAAAACGAACAAGCACGCACAAATGGCATCTACTGGTACCGGTCCGGGCGTTCACGCTGCGGCGGAGGGTGCGTCTCTCTCCCCTCCTTCTCCTCTTCCTCCGCATCGGCTTCGGCGGTCCCCCGCTCATCACCCGCCCGGCTAACTCGCTCCGGTCTTTGCATGCTTTCAACAGACCGTACGCACGACACCGACTCGTTCCAGCCCGATGCGGCCTCGCGCTACGCCAACTTTGAGCAGCGCGCCTCGACCCTCGGCCGCAACGTTCACCACGGCGAGCAGCCGGGCGCGTTCGACAAGGCCGTCGGCAAGGTTGAGGCGGGGCTCGGCAAGGTCATCGGTGACCCGGGTGCGTTACCTTCCCGCGCCGCGCTCACAGGATTCTCGTGTGCGGCGACATTCCTTCAGTGCTGACCGGCGAAAGTTACGAGCGCAGAGCTCCAGGCCAAGGGTCTCGCCTCGCAGGGCAAGGCCGACGCCGACACGATTCAGGACCTGAGCTACCAGAACTCCGCGTCGCAGGCGTCCAAGGCCGAGCGCCTCCCATCGAACGCGGAGCGCCAGCACCCGGCTGGCAACCTCGGCTGAGCGCCGCAACAACCCGGTTCTGTAGATACGCGATATGAAGTAAACAAAGCAGTACCACCTAGACCAGGTCTCGAAGAGTGCTTGCGATTGAGAGGAGAGAGAGCTCGACGAACGCGTCGACAAGCCTCGCCCGCAACCTTGCCCGAGGGGCCTTGCTGTCTCTTGATTGACACAACTCGCAAGCAGCCGTGTCATAGGAAGGAAGTGAAGGTGGTAGTGGCAACAGAGGACCGACAACTGCACAGAACGCGACGACGAAAGAACCCAAAGACCCACTCGAGCTCAGCGCGCTCGCTCCACCTCGACCGCTTCCCCTCCGCGTCAACACAGCCGAAAACGAGGCGTCTAGAACCCGAAGCGGAGTTCCTGCCGCGTGAAGACGGGCGGGCGCCAGATGAGCTTGCTCGGGTCGATGCGCCGGCGAACCTTGGACCGCACGCGCTCGTGCTGCTCGAGGACGGCGGGCGAGACGACGAGGTGGTGCTGGCCCTTGTGGAACTTGAGGAGCTGGAGCACTTGGCAGCTGCGCGTGCGTGGAAACATTGTCAGCGCTCGCACATCAAACGCGAGCAGAGCCGAGACGAAGCGACCTGGCTCCGCCTTGCGAATGCACAACGAAGAAGGCGCGACGAACGTGTGCATGATGTCGGCGTGGACAATGGCCGTCTTGTTGGCAATCTCGTCAATCGAGATGTCTTCCTTCGCATTGACGAGGACGTCGACGATGATCTCGGCCCAGTAGGCGCGGTACGAGAGCAGGCCGAGGTCGGAGAGGGGCTTCTCGGGCGAGCCGAGGCGCTGCTCCTTCTTCGAGAGCTCGTACGAGAACTCGATGAGGAGCTTGCCGTAGCCCATGCGCTGGTACTGCGGCAGCGTGAGGATACACGCGACGTTGTAGTTCTCGGCCGACTCCTTCTCCTTGGAGAAGTAGCCGACGAGGTGCACGCCGCGGTCGTCGCGCGCGCACATGACGTAGTAGAGGAACGGGTCGACGTCGTAGTAGAGCGTCTTGTGGTCGAGGAACGCCTTGGAGAGGAGGCACAGATTGCGGCACCACGTCTTCTGCTTGCGGCCGTCAATCTCGAAGAACGAGATGTCCTCGTGGCGGTAGATCTCGTTGCCGGGCGGATGCTGCAGCGTGCACTTTGTGCGGTGCCGCTCGATCTGCTTCTCGCTCGCAAAGAACGAGAGGCAGAACTCGCACACGTAGAGGACGGGCGTGTGGGCGTACTCGACCGGGTACGGCGAAAAGTACCACGCCTCGACGAGGTGCTTGCCGATCTGGATCCGGTCGAGGTTCTTGACGCGCGACACCTCCGAGTGCGACTGCGTCATCGAGCCCTGCGTGCGCAGCTTTTCGATCTCGCGCGCCTTGGAGAACGTCGCCGGCGGGCCGCCGTCGTCTGATGCTCCGTCGGCGCTCGCCAGCTCGGGCTGCGTCGAGCCGTCCGCGCCCGTCTGCGCATCGACCATCTCGGCGTCGCCGTCATCGTCCGCCTCGCCGTCGGCGTCGGCATCCGCATCCGCATCGTCTTCGCCGTCGACGGCCTTGCGCTTGTTGCCGACGCTCTGCTCGTGCGCGGCGCGGATCGCCGCCTTGCGCAGGACGTTGCCCGCGTCGATCGCCTTCTTCGTCTCGGCGGCCGAGCCGTTGGCCGAAGGGGAGCCGGCAGGCGAGGGCGACGCGGGCGGGACGGCAGACGGTTCGCGGCTGTTTTTGCGCGTCGAGCCGGGCGCGGCGGGGGGAGGGGGAGGGAGCGGCCACTCGACTTCGCGCGAGAGGAGGATGCGAGAACCGGATACCCATTCGTCGAGACGCTGTTCGTCGTGGGGGTCAGCGGGATTGTCGGATCGTGACGGGGTCGGCGAGAGAGAACGGAAGCGAAGCACGAGGAGGCAAAGGACGCACCTTGTTGAACTCGACGTAATGGCAGTAATATTCGAGGCGGTCTCCCTCGTTCTTGCTCTTCTCCTCCTCCTCTTGCTCCTTGCGCTTGAGCTCTGCGGCTGCCTCTTCGCCGCCACCGTCCTGGGCTGCGCGCAGGCGAGCCTTCTTCTCGCGGCGCTCCTGGCGGCCGAGCTTGCGCTCGCGGATCGAAAGGATCTCTGCCTTGCGGACCTCGGTGTCGTTGGGCCGGGCGGGGTCGACGACGCGCTGGACAAAGACCTTGCACCCGGTGATGATTTGCGAGAGCACGAGCGTGTTGGGCGGCGAGATGACGGGTTTCGGGGGCGGGTCTCCCGAGCTGTGTACGTTTGGAACCTCTGTCAGTCAGTCTCGCTCGGCTCTGAGGATGTGAGAGGGACGCCGACTCACGGAGGAGCGGGGGACGAGACCATGGTGGCAACCCGTCGCGCGAGTCCCGGTCAAGCGGTGAGGGGGTCACGAGATGGCGTAGAGCACAGTCCAGGCAGCAGCGACCAGCCCACGGCGCGAGGAGAGGCGGGAGAGAGGCGGTGCCACCTGCTCGCCCCTCTTCGCCGAACCTTCGCGCTTTCTCTCGCTTTCCTTCACTGTCCCCTGCTTCGATTCTCCGAGACTGCGAGCGCACAGAGGGCACACAGAATGCCGCCGAGACTGCGCACAGCTGCACTCGCTCGCCCCTCGCCGCTCAGCTGGCTCGCGCTCTCTCCTCCCCGAAATCTTTCCCTCGCGTCGACTCGCTCCTTTGCCCTTGCTGCGCCCGTGCAAGCCGGCAAGAAGTCGGCATCGTCGTCGCAGTGGATCCAGCGGCAGCGCAACGACCCCTACGTGCGCGCGAGGGCGTCGACCGCCTCGTCTCCCTCGTCGACCGAGTCTCCCGCGTCGACTGCGTTCGTTTCGCGCGCCGCCTTCAAGCTCATCGACCTCCAGCAAGCCTGGAAGGGCGACGTCAAGCTCCTGCGCCCGGGCATGTCGGTTGTCGACCTCGGCGCCGCGCCGGGCGGGTGGATCCAGGCCGCACAGCACATCCTCCAGGGTCGCGCCACGGTCGTTGGCGTCGACTTGCTGCCCCTGCAGCGCGCCATCGGCGAGCGAGACGGTGTCCGCTTTGTCCAGGGCGACTTTCTCGACCCGGCCGTCCAGCGCCAGCTCCGCCGAGCCGTCGCAGAAGCGACCGGCAAGGACTCGGTCGACCTCGTTCTGAGCGACATGATGGGCAACATGACGGGCTCGACGACGCGCGACGGCACCATCTCGCTCGAGCTGTGCCGCGCCGCGCTCGCCTTTGCGCTCGACCACCTCGACCCGATCCCGCTCCCGCTCCCGCCCGCCGACTCGCCCGACGCGAAATCCCTCACGGCAAACGCCCTCGCGCGCATCCTCCCCGTCCAGCTCGTCCTGAAGCACTTTGCCTCGGGTCTGACGGCCGAGTTGCGCAACGAGCTCCAGGCGCAATTCCGCGTCGTCAAATGGATCAAGCCCATGAGCAGCCGTAAGAGCTCGAAGGAGGGGTTCTTCGTCTGCGCCGGCTTCCGCGGGCGCGACGTTGCCGACGCGCAACGGCGCGAGGGCACGGCGAGCGATTCGGGCGGCGGCGGTGACGAGAAGACTAGCAGCGGGCTCTACTTCTAGGTCAGTCATTGTACCACCGCTTTCCCGGCTCTGCACAAGTGTCCCTCTGCACGCACGCCATGCTTGAGTCGCGGCAAAAGCCAGGACGACTCATCTGTATCACCAACCTCCGAGCGACCCTTGACTGGGTCGGGCTGAAACCGCACTACATGTGCCTTTGGCTGAGCGCTTCTGTCGCGACTCGGCGTGCGCGCATGGGACGGGTCGCCGATTGGCGCCATACAGCATCGCGTTTGACCTCGGAATGGCGCGCTTACCCAGCTTGCGCACTCGCAGGCATCGCTCGAGCCTCTGATCGGCTCTCTCGCCTGCGTCTTTCGCATCTCAACGTCTAGGTAAGCCTTTACCCCTCAGCGAGAACGACACAGACGATGTTTCCTTCTTAACAATCCAACGCTGAGCGGGGGCCGGGGTCCAAAGGACTGTCGAGCACCTCGCCGTGCGGACGATTATGCTTGGGCGCGTCGCTGCGCCTTTTTCTGATGTGTTAGCTCTGCACACGCATGACGCAGAAGATCTAGGACTCGATGGCTGACTCTTTCGTGGCCGCAGGTGCTCGACGACCTATTCTCGCCGCTCACCCGTCTTCTTTACTCGGCTTCCGCTCAATTTCTCACGCTTCCGATCTTCCACTGGCTTCATCGGAGCAACACACTATCTTGCTCGCTCTGATGCCGGGGAACGTTGCTGAGGACTCCATCGCCTCGTGATCGGCATGTCCGTGATGCTCTCTTGCTCTCTCTGCTAGCTTCATCCCCTTCAACTCCAGCAGCGCTCCTCGGAGCCGCCTGCTCTGCTTCTCGGGCCATGCTGCGTGCCTTCCGCGCTGTTCCGAGCCTCTCCGAGCTGCTCTCACCCCGCTCCACCTGCTTCCCCACCCGGTCGTCGCCACCGCTTTTCCGCCCTTCGCCGCCCAGCAGCACCCGGAGTGCGTCGAACATCGACCTTTCTGGCGTGCTGAGCGACGCCCGCGACTCTCCTGCGCCGCCATCGCGTCACCGCCGCCCCTTCACCCTGCGCCAACGCGATCCGAGCGCCGCTTCTCGCTCTCCCTCGGCTCTGCACCTCGGCTACTACCTGACCGAGCGGCGCACCCTCGACCACCTCGGATCGCCCGTCTCGCCCTCGTCCTTGTCGAAACGCGACCAGCCGCGCCGTGCGGCCACGGCGGACGAGGTGCGCGGGGCCGAGACGCGCTTTGCCGCGGTGCACGCTGCGATGCGCACGGAGCTTGGGCTGGTCAAGGTGCGCGCGAGCGGAGAGAGCAGCTGGAGGAACGAAGTCGACACCGCGGTGCGCTGCGTCGTGGGCGACAAGCTCGGGTCGAAGGAAGAGGAGACGCTGCGTCGCGTGCTCGGCGGGTCGTGGCTCGGCAAGACGGACGGGCTCGTCCACCCCGTGCAGCTCTTGCGCGGCCTCGTCGCGAAGGGCGCGCTGTCGAGCTTCGACCCGGCCTTCGACGAGCTCTTGCGGGTCGTGCGCCTCACGCTCGAGCTGCACTCGACCGAGGCGGACATGGACGGGAACGCGATGGACCCGACGGCAAGGACGCTTCGCGCTGCGCTCGAGGACTACTTCGCGCTCGTCGACTCGCCCAGCGCGCAGGAGGAGTACCTCCTCGCGTCGAAGAGGAGGATCAAGATCCGCGTGCCCGACGGCAGCGACGTCCTCGCGACGCCCGAGCAAGAAGCGATCCTCGCCTCGCCGACGCTCGAGCCCGGCCTGACGCGCATCCGCGCGCACGCCGGCACGGGCAAGACGACGGCGCTCCTCGGGCTCGCGCAGCAGCGCGCGCTCCGCGCGAGCGCGACGACGACGCAGCTCGTTGTGCGCTCGCGGCGGCTGCGCGACGCGCTCCGGGTGGCGTTTGCGCGCGAGCCGCACGTCGAGGTCAACACGCTCAACGCGCTGGCGGTGCGCGCGATGTACGACAACTTTGGGGCACGGTTCGAGCGCAAGTTCCTCGATCCAGCGACGGGGCGGACGAGGAAGCTGGACCACCGCACGATGCGCGAGCTGCTGGGCATCCCGCAGCAGAAGTTGCGGATCCGCGACACCTCGAGCGGGAGGGAGGAGCTGCTCGCGGGCAAGCGCGTCGGTGCGTCTCGCTCCTTGCGCTCTTGCCCGAGATCTAGCTGACACTCTCAGCTGACTCGCAGTTGAATGCGTCCTCAAATCCTACGGTGAATTCCTCCGCTCCGCTTCTCCGCGCCCAGCGCTTCCGCACCTCGCCCGTCCGCCTTCGTGCTCCATCGTACTCCCGCCTAGGCAGCACCTCTCTTGGGTGGCGGAGCTGTGGCGCCGCGTGAGCAACATGGACGACGAGGAGGCGCCGATGGGGTTCGATGAGCATGTCAAGCTGCTGCAGCTGTCGAGGGGATGGAGGATCGAAGAGGAAGGACCTCTGCTGGTGGACGAGGCGCAGGTGCGTCCGACGCTCTCGCTCGCGCTCCGCGCTGACGAAGCGGTGCGACCACTTCGCGTCTGCTGACTGGCCCGACCTTTCAAAGGACCTCACGCCTGCCGAGCTAGACCTCGTCTCGCGCGAGCGCGACGTTCGCCGCGTCGTTCTCGTCGGCGATCCTCTGCAAGCGATCGACTCGTGCGTAGTCTCGGTGGACATCCGGTAGTGCGGAACCTGACGCATCCTGCACTCAGCTTCCGCGGCGCCAACGCTGACTGGCTCGCGCTCCCGGCTGAGCCGCAGCTCTCAATCACTTGCGTCCGACGCTTCGGGCTCGACCTTGCTAGCGTCGTCAATGACCGCTTGAAGACGACGAGCGACGTTGACAACCTCCTGGTCGGCAATACGAAGCGCCGTACGCAGGTGTACCGCGAGAGCAGCGTCGTCGAGAGCATCGGCCGCACAATCATCTGTCCAAGCTACGACGGTGCGCTATGCCTCCTCTGCGCGGCAGATCTTGCCTTTGACGGCCGACGTCTGCTTTGCAGACATGTACCTCGAGCTTCTTCGCTCGGTCGACTCGCTTGGTCGGTTCCGCCTGCTCACCTCAGTGACGCACAATCCGCGCGACTTCTTCCAGCTAGCGCGCACTGCTTGGCACCTCTTTCGCAACAAGCTTTTCGAACATCCGCACTTCGCGCTCGCGAGATTCAAGACGTGGCGCGATTTTCAGAAGGAGCTCGACTCTTGGGGAACGGACCTGCCGCGCGGGCTTGAAGAGCCCTGGGGATCCTCGGGCGCGATGGCTTGATGCGCGACCTGGAGCGGATTGAGCAGCGCTTGGAGACGAGTGAGCAGGAGCCCGTCGACGTGCAGTACACTATCGCTCACCAGGTACGCGCTTCTCCCACCTATCCCGCTCAGCATACTCACTTCTGTTGTCACGTAGGCGAAAGGTCTCGAGTATCCGCACGTTGTCGTATCGCCATCGTTTGCTCCGCCCACCGATGCCTTCCAAATAAACCTTGCGCACGTCGCGCTTACTCGCGCCATGCGCTCAGTTGAGATTCCCGATGGGTCTCTTCGGGTCGAGCAGCGCTTCCGCGGGCTGCACAAGTGCACTCTTCCTTCTTCTCCTTCCCGTGCAACCTTCTCAATCTGACGCCTTTCGTCGCAACAGCTTCCAGCTCGTTCCGCTTCCGTCCACCGCAATCTCGCACCGCTGCTCCAGGTGCTCGCAGCCGACGACGGGCCCGCTCATTGCCTACATGACGCCCTTCCCTCGCCACCCGGGACACATGCCCCGTTCGCCTCCCTCAGCTATCGCATCAGGCGACAGCGAATTCTCGGCCCAAGCGCGCCGCGCCGCGCACGCCTACGGGAGCTTGTCGCCTGCAGAAGATTTTCCGCTCTGCCTCGACTGCGCCGACCACTCGTCCTACTGGCCGCTACGTGCGCTCGTAACCTTCGCGCGCGGCACGCCGGCGACGAACGAGACGGATGCCAGCGACGGCTGCGACGCCGCGGAGCGCTTCGAAGGCTACATAGGGCTTGCGAGCGAGCGGGCGATGAAGCGGGACGAGGTGTTGGGGGAGGAGAGGAATCGCGAGACGTTCTAGTCGACGAGGGAGACGATCTCCGCTTGCACAGAGAGACTTCGCCACTCTCATGCGCATCGACTGAGGCTGAGAGTCGAGAGACGAGCCATGCAGGCGAACGATTGAGTGCGAAAGGGGGGTATCGAGCAACGAAGGGACGACAGAGTCATGGGTATCGCGGGAAAGGATACGACAGCGCGGCTGGACGGAAACGCGTAGTGAGCGGAGAGGAACGAGGTATCTAGACACGTATGGAATCGGAGGAGAGAAGGTGCCGGATTCATCTAGGCGCGCAGGATCGCCTGAGCGGCCTTCTTGTGCGCCTTCTTCACTTTGTCGTCGCTGACCTTGATTGTCGCGACGGCGGGTATCAAAAGAGCAGGCTCGAAGGCGGAAGGGGGCGGCGCGAGGAGGTGATTCAGGATCGCATCGCGCGATGGGAAGGAGAGGCGGTCGTCGAAGTGCGAGAGGTCGAGCAGCGCGAGCGAGATGCGATAGTGCGCTTTAGGGTCGAAGAAGAGGATATCGACGAGGCGCAGGACGGTCGCGTGCGGGAGGATCGAAAGGAAGAGGGTCGAGTGCCAGGTGCCGAGGTATTCGACAGGCGGAATCGCGACCTCGCGCTGCGCGTGCGACCATCAGACTCAGGCGCGGTCACAGACGGCGGAACAAAAGGCGTACCAATCGCTTGCCGATCTTGGGCTCGGCGGCGTCAAGCAGATACTCGAACGCGAGCGTCTCGACGCGCAGCTCCGCCTTGCTGCTCGGGAAGTACTGGCGCAGCGCATAGTTCTTGACAAGCGAGACCAGCGTCCAGAAGGCCGACTCGGCCGGCATCTGTGTCAACAGGAGGGCGATGACGCTCGCTAGACCCGGGTAGTATCCGAGTTTGGGGTCGAACCGCGACAGAGCCTGCGGATGTGAAAAGTTCAGTGTGATCCTCCTGCATCGTCACGTCAACGTCAGCGCACCTGAAGAACACAGCTCAGGTCGGTGAGACCCGCTGCCCCCTCGGCGAACTGGGGGTGGTCGAAAACAGCACGAAGATCGTGCTCGACCTCAAGAGGAAGAGGTGCGCGACCGAGGTCGCACAGAGTCTGCGGGGACATTATCAGCAACATCCAAAGATGGTGGATGTCCGAGAGTACGGACCTGGTACAGCCCCTCGCGCTTGTCGACCTCTGCCTCGGCCAAGAACGCCCACACTTTCCCGCGCACGCTGCTCGGAACGCCAGCTTGCGCCAGCGCGCGGAGCTTCTTGCTCTTGCGCACCTGCGACGGAGACATGCTCGAAAGGGCTTGAAGCCACTTGGCCTCCTTCGAGCGGTAGTCGTCCAGCGCACGCCCGCCGCCTTCGACCGAAGCGGGAGTTGGCGGAGAGAAGTGCGAGAGCGAAGCTGCCGAACGACCGTACTCGGGGATGGCAGTGTACGCGGTCGCATACGAGTGCTGCGAGATGTCGGTCGTCGAGTGCGACGGAGGAGCTGGACGACGAGGCGTGACGAGCGCGTCGCGATGGGATGATGTGCTCGGGCGAGGACTCGATAGTTCCGACGGCGCGTGCGCGGGCAAGCTCGGGGAGGGCTCTTCCTCGCCCGCCTGCGCCAGCAGCGCTGCGTACGGCTTGACCATCTCAAACTCGCTCTTGCCGACGTGGACCGTCTCCTCTTCGAGATCCTTGTGCGAGATGCCGATCGAGTAGTCGACGTGCCGATCGACGCCTTCGTCGAGCTGGCGTACCGGGAGCGGCTGATTCGCGCCGAGAGACACGCTCGAGGCGTTCGCGTGGTGACTTAGCGAGGGCGACGATTTGGTGCGGTGGAGCGCCTTGCGCAGCTTGTTCGGCCCACCTGTGCCGTAACTGCCACGGGGCGGACCGTCGAAGGACGGCCGCGAGTCTTCGAACGAACCAGTCGCTGGGCTGGACGCGGCGGAGGCGAAGGTCTGCGGCGAAGCTGTCGCGGGCGAAGGACTCGAACCGGTCGTGTGCGAGCGAACCATTGACGCAGCGTGCGGGAACGGCGAGATGTCGTCTTGCGTCCGCTGCGTGCGGTAGATGCGAGCGGAAGACGGACTCGCATCGACGACGGCGACGTGCGGCGGCAGCTGGATCGATGAGCGCGACGAGACAAAGACGTTGTCGTCGTCCCATCCGCGCTCGTGCGGCAGAGCTTGTTGGATGGGCGAGGCGTCTCCTTGACTGCGCCACAGCGGTGCGCCTGTCTGCGCGCCTGGAACGATCGGCTCGGAGATCTTCAGGCCCTTGACCGACTTGCGGTGGGGGCGCGAGGGCGTCTCGTGCCGAGGCGAGGAATGCAGGTCATGCACGGCAGGTGCGGCAGGTGCTCGTCCACCCGTTCGAGCGGCACTGGCGGCGGCATCGACAAGTTCCTGCGGCGGCTGGAAGAACGAGTGGAACAGTCGCCGCGAGGCGTCGAGGTCGTGCTCGAGGTGCTGCGCATCTGTGACCGGGACAGACGCCTGACGCTGCCTGCGCGGCGGCGTCACATCATCCTCGCGGCTCGATAAGCTCGCTATGGCGAGCGCCTCTGGCTCGAGGACTTGCGATCGTGGCGGGCTCCACAGCTCCGGCACCGACTGCCTTCGCGGCGAGGCCCTCGGCCTCGTTGGCGTTGAGCCCGCCAAATCGGGCGAGCGCAAGACCTCCTCGTCGGGCCTGCTGAACCTCCGCACGATCACGTTCGCCCTACTTTCGGGCATCTCACTCGCACGCCGCGGACTCCAGTCCTTTGTCGGCGTCGCCGGCGCCCACATGGCGTAGCGCGCGGTCGGGTCTTCGCTCCCGCGGCGGCCAATGCCAAGCCCGCTCAGGTCGAGCGAGCCCGACTGACCAGAACGGATGCTCGCGAGTGAGTCGCCCGTGGAGGAACGGGGGAAAATCTCTGACATGCGCGGGATGCGCACGCCGTCGAGACTCGATGAGGCGGACGAGTGTGAAGCGAATCGGTCGGCGCGGGTGGGCGGAGCGGAAGCGAGAGCGAGAGCGGGAGGCTCGAGCTGCTGATCGCTGCTCTCCAGGCGAGAGCGCAGCTGCGACGCCGCTCCGAAGGGGCGGAGCGATGAAGGCGGCATCTCCCAGCTGAAGTCGGCGCTCGAGTCGGCGAGCTCCTCGACCGCCTGGCTGGGTTGGCGCGCGTGCCGCTCGACGACGGGGCTGCTCGGCTCGCTCAACGACTGGCCAGCGCGCCCGGCGAGACTCGTCTCGCTGTTGACGCGCGAGTAACGGTACGAGTCGAAGATGAATGCGAGCGTCGGATCATCGCCGGGCGTGTTCGGCCCGCTGGTACCCGCGCTGCCAACGGTCGAACCGGACGACTTGGGCTGCTCTCGCCGTGCGTAAAGGTCGGTTGCGGAAAGCACAGACGGTGGCAACGTCGAGGCGATGGAGCTGTTAGGCGAGAAGGAGAAGGCGGAGCGCGGGTCTTCCCGCTGCGCGGGAACGGGCACGCCGGCGGGAGAGAGAACGTGCGATGCGCGGCGCGCGGCGCCCGCAGCTGGCTGCAAAGCGCTGGGTGGAGGCTCTGCTCCTCGACGGTCTGTCGGCACGTCTGGCGAGGAGTACGGTGTCGGCGCGAGACTCGGTTCGCGAGGCAAAGCATAGGGCGAGTCCGTCGCAGTCGGCATTGGGAACGAGTGCAGCGGGAAGGTGTCAGTCGTCGGCGTCGGGTCCGGCCGCATTTCCTTGCCCTCGACGAGCGTCTCAAGCTGGCCTATCCGCAAATCGACAGAGTCGGGCGCGTCGCCGTGCACGATGCGCGGGTCCCACGCTCCTGCTGCCTGATCGGGCGTGAAGGGACCATAGCGGTGGCTGCCGCCGTGTCCGCTCGCGGACGAAGCCGATTCGTCGGCGTCTCGGTCGGCGAAATCGGAGTAGGGCGAGGTGAGGAGGGATGGCGTGCGCGTAGTCGCAGTCGAGGTCATGGAGGGCGCCGGTGAGGGTGCACCATAGCGGAAGGAGGGTGATGCAGAGGTCAAATGAGTCGGATACCGGGGCGAGACGAAACCGCCAGCGAGGTTGGGCGAGTTGCCGGAAGCGAGGATCTCTGTAACAGCGGCGTCAGAGGAAGAAGGCGGAGTAGGTTCCGCACTCGACGCACCCTGAGACTCTGGCGGAGATTGTGCAGCTGGCCTGCTCAAAGGCGGCAGCCCTTGCACCGCAATCCCGAGTCCCGCTCCTTCGCCCCTCCTCCGTACCCGCAGATCCGGCCCGCCCGAGCTGGCGCTCGTGCGTCGCGAGCGTTCGTCCAGTCTCTCCACCTCGGGCACAGGCTTACGCCTCCCGCGCGTCGAGCCTCGCCCGGAAGCGCTCGACAGCGAGTCAACGCTGCTAGACCTCGACAGCGGCTTCTGCGCTGCTTCCGGCAAGTGCGGTAGTGCGATGGGCTGGGCGGAGAGTATGGCGGGTGGAGCGGCAACCGGATCAGGCTGGACTGTTGAGGAAGCAGGCGGTTTGACGTGCGATGATGCGGAGCGGCTCGTGACAACTGGTCGCTTCAACTTCGCCTGCTGCATGACGACATCCGCGCCGCTGAACAGCCCGACGACTCCTTCGCAGAAGCCCTGGTGTGCCCACCGTCAGCGAGATCAGTCTCCGAAGTCGAGAAAGCAAGACGCACGAGGTACCGCGCTTTGCCCAGCTCCATCAGGACGATGATCATGTCGCCCTGGAGGAACATGAGGTCCCGCTCGCCATCCTCCGAGACCCTGTCGACCTTTGCCTTGGCCTTGCCGATGCCGCCCTTATTGGCGAAGCGGTTCCAGCGCTGTAGCTCGGCCGGCGAGAGCGGGAAGGTCGGGATTGAGGCGAGAGGTTTGGGCGCGGCGGCGGGAGCGAGAGGTAAGGCGTTTACGCTAGCATGCTGCTGTGCCATCAAACGGAACGTCGAGGATGCTTGGGCAGGTGGAAGGAGCGGATGGCGCGGAACAGCGCCGACGAGGAGAGGAGACCAAGTCGGGCGTGCGAGTGCGCGCGCGGCGAGCCGAAGATGGCGGGGAGAAGCGCGGTGGTGCGCGTTCTGTCCTGTCGAGGTCGCTCGCGGGCTCTGGTGGTGTCTGGCGGGCTGCAGAGGCGGTCGACAGGAGGCCGAGAACGGTGAGGTCGGAATGGGGCGAGGAACTGATACAAGCGAGTGTGTGCCGGTGGTTGGCTCGTGGGTGCAATTGGGCAGTCGCGAGACACGCTGGTGGTCTCTCTGGCCGAGTCTGAGCCTCAGTGGCAGCGCAAGGGCGTGCAGAACAACGCGACGGACGACTCCGCCTCGGCAGTCTTGCTGCCGGCGACTTTGCACTTGGCCACTCGTGCTGACTGGGCTCGACTTATGGAGGGTGCGCTCGCTAGTGCCGCTCTCGCTCTCTCGCCTTTCGCCTCCGCCCTTCCCAGACGTCCGCCCGTAGCGCGTTTCGACGCGTCATCATTCACGTGGGCCTGCGAGAGTCTCCAGGAGCTCGCCCGCAGAATGCGCTGCGCGGTCCGCCAGCTCGCTCGCCGTCGGCAGATGTTTGGCGGGAGCCTGCAGCTGACGACGAGGACCACTTGTCCCTCGCTCGCACGTTCGGCGCTTGCCTTGATCCGTCGAGCTTCTGCACAGGCTCCTTTAAGCTACGGCGCAGTACAGACGCTCCGCCTCGGCTCTAGCGTCGCGATGGCGACCCCTGTTCCCACGCTCCCAGGCCCGCTCGCTTCCTCACTCGGCCGGCCTGGTCGGCCTTGGTTGACACCTGCGTCAATAAGGCAACTGCTCTGGTCTGTTGCTGCGGCACTGATGATCGGTGAGGCTGCTCGGACTCGCCGATCTACAAAAGTTGGCTTCCGCGCGCGAATTGCTCGTCTTCTTCTCATGCTTTCAGGTGGCCGGGTGGGCAGCCTTTCGATTTGACCGAATTTAGCCTGTCTGCACGTGCTGTGGGCTCTGCGCGCTTCTGTATGCCGCACCGCTTCGCTCGCGCCGAACTGGGCTGCGCCATTTGAACCTTGACCAAGCTCGCGAGTTGCGACGACGCGTCTTTGCCGCCTCTCACAGCAACGGCGCATCTATCGAAGCATGACAATGCGAGCAGACGATAGTTGGATGCTACGAGTGACGAAAAGGGCACATCAAAGGAGATCATTCGTTCTCGCTCATTCGACAAAGAGCACCCTGCTGGCCCGCTCAGTATCGCTGCATAAGCATTGGCAGCAGCTCGGCCGCCACCGGACCGGACATGCTCAGGCCGCTCAAGAACCCCCTCGAACGCGTCCGTTGCGCTGACGAGATGCCAGTCGTCGCGCGCGTACCCGACGACGAGCTCGCGGACCTCGTCGTACGACGTGCAGACGTCGCTGAACAGCTCGAGGGCGCACATTGTCGCTGTGAGCTGGTCTTCAATGGCTTCTAGCGCTTTGCGCCGGAGGGCGGGAATGTCGAGGAAGTGCGCAAGGCGGTAGACCGACTTGGGCGAAGCGGGAAACGGCGCGCCCAGGTTCTCTGCCCGCCACTTCCTGAGTGACGCCTGCTTGTAAGTGACACCTGCGCTCTGCACGAACTCGACCTCGTCTTCGGAAGAGTCGGCGACGAGGCTGATCTTGAGCGGTGCAAACGGGCAATGCTGAGTGTGCACCCACAGCAAGAGTGCACGACAGGTAGTGTAGGCATAGGCCGAAGCGTCGAGCTCGTAGTAGGCCAGCTCAGGATGGGGAGGAAGCGCAGCCAGCGGCGCTTCGAGCTCTTCGTCGGCCTTGTCATCCGAGTCCTCGTAGTCCCGCACGTAGCTAGACGTGACGACGCAAAGCTCCTCCGCCTGCGCCTCTCTCGCGGAGCCCGTGAGCTTGGTGGACTCGGCAAAGTCGGATGCGAAAAGGCCCCGGTAGTAGCCTGAAACGGCGGATAAGAGGCGAGAGCTTGTCCAGAGTCGCCGCTCGGGCAAGCCTTCGTGCGCATGAGATGTCAGACACACGTCATGCGGGTTCGGGCTGTCGTTGTAGGCTGCGATATTGATGCGTCAGCTTGCGATAGCTGGCAGCGAAAGTCAGCCAAAAGCACCTGCAGAGCTCAGCGCCGTCTCGGTGCACGGCTCGACGTACTCTCCGGTCAAGCTAGGCCCTCCTCGGATGATGCTGGGTGTGATGAACGAGAGGCGCGCCCTGTACGCAGAGTGCGTTTGCGCGCGAAACCGGCCGTCACTGCTCTGCTCCGCCGCCGTGACCTGGAAGTCCATCACGCAGAGGCACAGGCTGAGCCTGCTTATGGTGGGCCACGCCTGACATGGGACGCCTGGCATAGCCTGGAGCTGGGCAATCGAGTGAGCCTCCCCATCTGCGTCGAGCCACCACAGCTCGGCCGCGGGCCATGCGTTTGGACTCAGCGCTTTCAGACCCGGGCCGGGAATCCACGTCAAGATGAAGCCTGTGCCGGTATGCGAGACGGTCAACGTGAGCGAGCCACGTCCCGGCACTTCGGCGGGGTCCGAGTGCGTGCGCGTCGCTGTCGTGGCAAGGAGGCGATCTGTGAGATGCCAGTCGTAGTTGTAGCTACGCGAGCAGCCCTCGAGCGGGATGATCTGGCGCTGGGCCGTCATGGGTGCTCCAGTCACCACGAGTCAGTGCGGGAACAGGGAAACAAGCTGCCCGCGCAGCGGTGAGCTGATGAGGAGCGCTAGAGCGCGCAGATCAGGAGCCCGCGCGAGCGCGCGACGAGCACGCGCATCTTTGTGGAGCCTCCCAAGCGGCGTCTGCTGCTCGCGTCATTGCTAGTCCCAGCGTGACAGAACGTGGCGAAGCAAGCAGAGGGTGCAGTCTGGGATTGTCAAGCTGCGAAATGACGAGACGCAAGTTCCATGAACCCGGCAGCCAGCATTCGCACGGCAAGTCACGCCGGCCGGTCGCCGTGCGCGCCCTGTGGATCAACGCAGCGAGAGTGCGATTGCCGGAAGCGAGGGCATCGAAGAGGAGGAGAGCGGCGAGGGACGCCCAGTGGCCTCGTCTCGCTCGCACGGCACCCGAGGACCAATGCGGTGAGGATGGCGCGTCCTGCATCCCCGCAGCAGTTTGTGCTGGACGAGGTCAGTGCCGCCCACCCGCGACTCGCCGACTTCGCTCATCTCCTTCCCCCACATCCACCTCGTCGCGTCCGCAGGAGACGCACTCCGCCTCGTCCGCAACCGAGTCCTTGCTGGGTCGACCGCATTCTCCGACTGCAGCCCGTCACCACCCGTATCCGCCCTCTGCCACCGATGATGAGAAGCGCGGCCGCACGCCCAGGAGACGCGAACCGGGAGCCTCGGCTACGATGCACGGGTCCGCCCATGTCGCAGTGCGGATTCCAACATCGACAGAGGTCGCGAATGCGAGGCTGCAGCCGCGAGCCAGACCCAAACACTGGCGGGTCGTCGCCGGCGGGCTCGTGCTCCTGCTGGGTGCGGCGTACTTCGTGACCTGGCTGCTCTCGCTGGGCACGCGCTTCGGCGGACAGCCGCGCATGCAGGTCATTCTCATGATTTCGGACGGCATGGTGCGTCTCAGCTATCTCGACATGCACCTCTGCGCTCACATACTGTGTTCCACAGGGTCCGGCGAGCGAGACGATGGCTCGATCCTACGTGCAGCACCTTGCGTCGACCAACTCGTCCGCGTCAGCCTACACTCGGTCGCTCTTGAACGAATCGGTATGGGCGAACCTCGAGGAGGGCTACAAGGGCCGACCGGAAGGCGCTGGGCGGCTTCCGCTCGACGACATCCTTGTCGGCACTTCTCGCGTACGAGTCCTTGCTTCTTCTCTTCATCTTACGTCGAGTGCTGACGGTGTTCATGCACAGACGCGCTCGTCCAATTCGCTCGTGACCGGTTCGTACTGTCTCCTCGCCTGGGTGCTGCCCGCCCGTCCCGGCCCTACAGAAAAGGAGGCACCTCCCTTCGCTCGCCGCATGCTAATCTTTCTGATCACAGACTCGGCCGCCGGTGCTACCGCCTTCTCCTGCGGCCTCAAGACCTTCAACGGCGCGATCGGAGTGACCCCCGCTCTCGCGCCCTGCGGCACCCTCCTCGAAGCCGCGCACCGCCAAGGCTTCGCGACCGGTCTTGTCGCAACCTCGCGTATCACGCATGCGACGCCTGCGTCGTTTTACGCGCACGTCCCCGACCGCGACCTTGAGAGCGAGATTGCAGCGTTTCTCATCGGCGAGGCGGGGACGGGCCTCGCGGGGCCGGCGCCAGTCGACTTTGCGTTCGGGGGAGGGAGGTGCTTCTTTGTCCCGCAGGGCGAGGACGGGAGCTGCAGGACGGATGAGACGGATCTGCTGAAGAGGGCGAGGGAGAAGGGGTTCAGGGTGCTCGAGGGGATGGCGTCGCTGAGGGATTTCAAGGAGGAGGACGAGGACGACCGAGAGGGCACAATCATCGGGCTCTTTGCGGATGATGTGCGGCTTCTTTGGCTTCCACCTGCGCAAAGGAACGCAACTGACTCGTTTGATTCCGCAGCACATGGACTACGAGATCGACCGTCAGGGCGAAACGACCCTCGCTCGGGAGCAGCCGAGCCTGCGTGAGATGTACCTTACCGTCCGTCTGGCAGTTGTAGCCCAGGGTGGCTTACGACGGCTCGCTCTTGCAGGGCTACCGTTGCGCTTCGGCATCTCTCGCGGGCTGGACAGAAGGGCAAGGGCAAGGGCTTCTTCCTCATGATCGAGGGCAGCCGCATCGACATGGCAGGGTGAGTGATTGACGTCTATGCGTAATGCTCGATTCTCCGAGCTGTCGGTCGCACCTAGGCTCGCCAAAGGACCGAGGCTCACTGCGCTTGCTTCGCAGTCATAACAACGACCCTGTCGCGCATGTTTCAGACATGCTGGCGTACCAATCAACGGTGCAGTACGTGCAGCAATGGGTCGACGATCAGAACGAGATGGGCAACCCGACCATGCTCATCTCGGTGTCGGACCACGAGACGGGCGGACTCGCACTCGGCAGACAGCTCGGCGAAGAGTACCCTGAGTATCTCTGGTGCGTCTCGTTTGCACGCTCGCTCGCTCAAGCAGCGGCTTACGTGCGGCATTGGCCGCCTCGCGCCCCTCGCAGGTATCCCGACGCTCTCGCCAACGCGACTCACTCGACACCGTACCTCGGAGACCGCATCGCTTCTGAGTACCCCTCCGCGACGCGTGACTGGGTCATCTCCGAGCTTTTTGAGAAAGGACTCGGCATCGCCGACGCGACGAGCGAAGAAGTCGACCGCGTGTGGCAGCAGCGGCAAGACGCGTACCGTGCTAATCGCGCACTCGCGGATGCGGTGCGTTCCCCTTCTCAGCGTTCCAGCTTGTCAGTCTCGCGCTGATCACGCGCGGCTTTCGCAGATCTCGCGGCGAGCGCAGGTGGGGTGGTCGACGGCGGGACACAGCGGTGTCGACGTGAACCTGTATGCCTTCGGGTGCGTCCAGCGTCCGCTCTGCCCTTAAAGGTCCCGACACTCATCGTGTGTCTCCGCTAGGCACAATTCGACGGGCCTGACGGGTAACGTGGAGAACACTGACATCGGCGAGCACATCGCGCACAACATGGTACATCGCATCGCCCCTGACAGATACGCTTTAAGTGGCTGCGCCGCACGCAATACGCGAATCACGCTCTGCGGTGCTTCTCCTTCTCGCTGCGCGCAAGGTGCTGACATGCGGAACTTCCGGCAGGGATTGAACCTCGAAGGTGCGGCTCGAGCGCTCGTCCTTCTCTCCTGTCTGCTGAGCGTCACACGCTGACTTTCTTGCATACACTCGCAGTCGTGACTGTCGAGCTGAGCAAGTCGAGGGACCGCTGGTTCGACCCGAAGGCGGGCAAGGAGGCCAACCGGACCACGGGCCTTGCGCACTATCACGGCGACCTGTAGAGTGTTGAACTGATTTCGTTTTTCCTCCGTGCGACGCTTTGACCCTGCTCCGCCACACACCGAGAGGGCGAGCATCACCTGACGTGGGCGAGGCGAACTTGCTCGCTCTGCGATCTCCTCCCCTCTCTCCCTTCTTCCCCTCACATCACCTCACCCCTTCCTCTCCCGCCTCCAAGCAGCCTCATTCAATCTCGAGCGGTGCACACAAGCATGTCAGCGACCGCCTCCGCGCCTCAGGCGTTCGGTCAGCCTCAGCAGGAGGGCCAGCAGCCGCCCTCGCCCACCCGCCGCAGCATCGTCGGAAACGTCAAGGGCATCGCTTCCACGGTGCGTCCCATGTCTTTGGAGTCGACGCAAGCTGCTCCGAGCGCCCTACTGACGATGCCACGAGGACAGGCCCTCTCGATCGCCCAGCTTGCGCTGTCCGACACGACGCCCGCTCACGCGGCGCACGAGGTCAAGCGCGAGAGTGAGCACGGCTTCGAGCTCCTCGTCAACCTTCTCAAGGAGAACACGCCCGCGCGTGGTGGGTCCCGCCTTCCTGCCCTCCTCGTCCGGAGGGTCCGCGGACTCGCAACTGACGCTTTCTTCGACTTGTGCAGACGCCGTCTCGCTCCTCAGCGTCGGTGTGCAGTCGGCCAAGGTCTACGACGACCGCAAGCTCCTCCTCGAGCAGGTACGACACGGTTCCGGCTCGTCTCGTCGTAGTTGAGAAGGCCAACCTTGACTCGTCTTTCTGCAGGTCATCGTGCTGCTCTCGTCGCTCCCGCCCGAGGCTCCCATCGGTACCGTCATTCAGAACAGCCTCGTGTCGCTCCTCTGGCGCGACCTTCCCAAGCCTGTCTCGTCCCTCGTCGGCGACTACAAGTACCGCAAGGCCGACGGCAGCGGCAACAACCCCTTCGTGCCGGACTACGGCAAGGCTGGTATGCGTGCGTGGAGCTTTTCTCCCCTCTGCTGCAGGTCGTAGACTGACGCCGGCGATATCTCGCGACCGCAGCCTACGCTCGCTCGGTCGCCCCCGTTCACCCTCTCCCGGAGCACCTCCCGGACTACGGCGTCATCTTCGACTCGCTCATGAGTCGCGACAAGTTTGAGCCGCACCCGTCGGGCATCTCGTCGATGCTGTTCGCCTTCGCCAACCTCATCATCCACTCGATCTTCCAGTCGAACCACCAGGACCCCGACATCAACGACGCGAGCTCGTACCTCGACCTCAGCCCCGTCTACGTGCGTCGGCTCGCCCCGTGACTCGCGCAACCGGACCCCGTCGCTTGACGGAGCATGGCGAGAGATGCTCATTCGGCTTGCTTTCGCAGGGCAACA
The DNA here is from genome assembly GCF_050403205.1 of Rhodotorula paludigena. Classification (NCBI taxonomy): domain Eukaryota; kingdom Fungi; phylum Basidiomycota; class Microbotryomycetes; order Sporidiobolales; family Sporidiobolaceae; genus Rhodotorula; species Rhodotorula paludigena. The sequence continues at coordinate 92,018 of NW_027481411.1, read as the reverse complement.
ACGAGGAGGAGCAGCGCAAGATCCGCACCGGCGTCCAGGGCAAGATCCACCCGGACACGATCGCCTCGCAGCGCCTCTTCATGATGCCGCCCAGCTCGGTCGCCATGGCCATCCTCTTCGCTCGGTGCGTCCTTCCGACACGCCGACCGCTCCTCCCGCGGTATTGACTGCGAGCCGGTGTCGACAGCAACCACAACTGGATTTGCGACAAGCTCGTCGAGGTGAACGAGAACAACCAGTTTGCGCCGTGGACCTCGCTCGACGAGAAGGGCAAGCTGTCGCAGGACCTCCGCATCTTTGAGATCGCCCGCAACGTCAACTGTGGCTGGTTCGTCAACGTCATCTTCCAGGTGCGTTCCCTCTCGTCTCCGACTCGACGACATTGTCGTCTACTCACCAGTCTGCCTCTCAACCTCGTTGCTGTTCCGTCATACTCGCCATTCTCTTCCGCGCGCAGGACTACATCAAGGTCATCCTCAATGTCAATCAGACGGGCAGCAAGTGGGCGCTCGTCCCGACCGGCGAGATCGACACGGTCCTCGGCGGCAAGCTCCCGCGCGGCGATGGCAACCATGTCAGCGTCGAGTTCTCCAGTACGTCCCCGTTCGCCTCGAACTTCGCTCGAAGCCCGCTGGGAAGAGGCTCGTGGGAAGAAATGCTGAGTGTTGAACCTTTCGCAGTCTTGTACCGCTGGTGCGCTTCAGATGGCTTGGCCTTCCTCCTCTTTGCCAGTGTGCCTCACACATCGACCATAACGCAGGCACACGACGATGAGCGAAAAGGACGAGAAGTGGATGCAAGACCTGATGCGCAAGTGGACCAAGAAGCCTTTCGACCAGGTGCGTTTCGTGATGGCCGTTTCCACGCCGCCCTCGCTGATCTTCTGCCGGGCGTTCGCAGCTCAGCTCGGCCGACTTCTTCCGCATCATCGACCAGCACGCCAAGGAGATGGGCGATGACCCGCGCAAGTGGACGTTCGGCAACTTCAAGAGGTGCACGGACGGCCATTTCCGGTGCGCCGGCTCTCAGCTGCGTCTGCGCCGCTCGGGCTTCTCTGACTTTCCCGCTCTAAACAGCGACGAGGACCTCGTGAAGACGTTCAGCGAGGCTACCGACACCATTGCGGGCGCGTTCAAGGCTTGCGGTGCGTTTCTTGCTCGCACTGGCAGCCTGCGCGGTTGAGCTCACTTCGTCTCTCCCGCAGGCATCCCCGCGGTTATGCGCGTCATCGATTGCATTGGCATGCAGGTCGCGCGCGAGAAGTGGCGCGTTGCCACGCTCAACGAGTTCCGCCGCTCGCTCGGCCTCACGGAGTACACCACGTTCGAGGAGTGGAACCCGGACAACAGCGTTGCCGAGAATGCGCGCAGGCTCTACGGCGACGTCAAGAACCTCGAGCTCTACCCGGGCATGATGGCGGAGCAGGCCAAGCCGAGCCAGGCCGGCAGCGGTCTCGCCCCGGGCGTGCGTCTCGCACAAACGCCCTTCCGGACATCGAACTGACTCGTCCACGGCCGCGCAGTACACCATCTCGCGCGCCATTCTCTCGGATGCCGTCGCCCTCGTGCGCGGCGACCGCTTCGTGCGTGCTGTTCTTCCCTTCCGGTCATCGCACTCGCTAATCTGTGCTTTCCCGCAGCTCACGCACGAGTATGGCGCCGGCGAGCTCACCTCGTGGATGTGGAAGGACCTCCAGCCCGACGTCAACAATGGCGCCTTCGGCGGTTCGCTCAGCAAGGTCCGCTCCTTCTCACCTCTACTGTCATTGACGGATACCGACTCTTGCTCGAACAGCTCCTCATGCGCCACTTCCCGAGCTCCTACACCTTCAACAGCTCGTACGCCTGCTTCCCCTTCTCGACGCCCCACACGACGCGCCAGATTCTCGAGAAGCTTGGCCTCGAGGACCGCTACGACCTTCGCCGCCCGACCGGCCCGGCGCAGTGGGTCGACGTGCGCCAGTACCAGACGGCCAAGACGATCCTCGACGACTCGACGCGCTTTGCCAACGTCTTCGGCCCCGCGCTCGCCCAGGTCACCAAGCACGACGAGGGTTTCGCCGTTCTCGAATACCTCCGCATGGTGACGGAGAAGCCCAAGACGACGGAGACGTTCTCGGAGCTCCTCGACACGGCGCTGTTCCCGCCCAACTTCGCGCAGAACGTCCTTTCCCTCGTCGGGACGCGGACGGAGCAGCAGCTCAAGGCGATGCGCTGGGACAACGGCAAGAACCGCTTCCGCCTCGACCTCGTGTCGGACGTCGCGGTGCCGGTCGCCATGGAGACGATCGCCGACCTCTTTGGCCTCCCGCTCAAGACGAAGAAGAACCCGCTCGGCCTCTGGACGCCCGAGAAGCTCTACGAGGTGCTCACCGACATCTTCACCTACGTCTACCTCAAGTATGTCCTCGCGCTCTTTTCCCTAAGGCGGCTCCTCACTCGGTGGCGTCCGCAGCTTCGACCCGACCACGGGCTTTGCCCTCCGCGACAAGGTCATGAAGGAGGCGGAGGCGCTTCGCGGCGTACTCCTCTTCCGCCTCGGCGCCCACAAGTTCACGCCGGTGCGCTCGCTTCCTCGCACAGCGCATAGTCAGAGTAAGTGACGTTTCCTCCGCCCCAGGACTTCGCGGCAGACCTCGCGCGTGATGTCAGGAACGCCTTCGGCGGCAAGGGAGGTTCGGCGGGCTACGTCGTCTCCGACCGCGCGCGCAAGACCTACGAGCGCCTCAACGCTAGCAAGCGCCCGATCGAGGAGCTTGTCGGCGCCTGCATGGTCGCCATCGTCCGCCTCGTCACGGTCGTGCCCCGTACGTCTCGCTCCTCGGTAATCCTCAATCACTGGACTGAAGCCGCTCGAGCCACGCAGAGGTCACCAACGTGGTCGACTTCTACATGAAGCCTCGCAACCGCAAGCACCTCGACAAGCTCGTGTCGTCGTGCCAGAACAACCTCAATGCGATGAACGACTCGGAAATCATTGTGCGCTCTCACGCTGTCGTGCCCCTTGACCCGGGCTTTGACACCGTTCCGCTCACAGCGCTCCGTCGAAGAGGCCATGCGCCTGCAGCCCGCGATCGCCGGCACGGCCCGCCGCGTCACGGCCGACGCGACTCTGGGTTCTGGCGACAAGACGGTGGAGCTTAAGGCCGACACGCTCGTCTGGATCCGCCTCAGGGACGTCATGAGCGATCCGACTGTGTTCAAGGATGCCGACCAGGTCCGCCTCGACCGCGATCCGAGGATGTACGAGGTCAGCGATCGCGTCCAGTCCGTCACGAGCGGTGCGTTCCGCGCTCCCGCTATCGATTCCTTTCGCACCCCTCACTTACTCGCTCCCCTCCGAGCAGCCCGCGGCGAGTCGTTCAACACGCCCATCATCACGGGCATGGTGCGCGAGATCCTCTCGCAGCACTCGCTCGCGCGTGCTCCCGGCGCCGAGCTCGTCGGCTCGCTCGGCCCCAAGGGTATCCCGATGTACTCGCGCAAGGAGGAGGGCCTCCTGCCCTCGGCGTTCCCGTCTTCGTTCGTCGTCACGTTCGAGGACCCCGCTGGGCAGAAGGCGTAAGTTTCGCGAGGAAGAGAACGAGGTAGGACGGGTCGCTTGGCTTAGGCATCGCATGGTCTCGCTCTCGCTCGCCGAGCTGCAATACACGCCGCAGCAGTCTTGCATGATAATTGTGGTGTCCTAAGGCCGAGCAAGGCGAACGGAAGTCGTAGTGCAGCCCGCCCAGGAGTCGGAGAACCGTCGGGCAAGCAACGCGCAGCGATGGAAGAAGCGCAGAATCCTGGTCTCTCGTCGTCCGACGCTTCAGCACGCCTACGCAGCAACAGCTCGAGCGGTAGCAGAGATCGCAGAGCTGCGAGGAAGAGAGGAAAACAGCCATTGCTCGCGTCTACCGCCTCCTCGTACACAACTCGAGCACACAGATACAAGTGAAGAGTGCGCCGAGATTAGGCGCGGGTGGTGTCGAAGAGAACCATGGGGAAGTACGAGTTGGGGTCGTGGGGAGCCTGCTCCGCCGAGGCTTTCCACCTGTTCACGCACGGCAGGTCAGCACCACTCGAGACAAGGCCATACTGGAGCGGAACGCACTTGAACTTGAGGCCGGGAGGGGTTGGCGGGCGGAAGCTCGAGCCGGCGACGGCGGTCGAGGACGAGTAGAGGGCAGCGAGGGAAGGAGCGGGAGAGTCGGCGGTGATGGCGGTGGTCTGCTCGCCCTCGGCAGCGGTGACGGGCGGGAGCCTGCAGAGCTCGAGGGTCAGTCCGAGATAAACAAGCAAGTGAACGCTAGTACGCACGCCTCGAAGCCGCCCTGCGCGATCAGGAGCTTGGCAAGCTCGCCCTGTCGCAGGAGGGGCACGAGATCAGCCTCGATTCTCTCGGCAGACGCGCGCGCTCGCGCTCACCTGGGTCACGACCTCGGTCTTGGGGTAGTTGCGGCGGAAGTCACGGGCGTAGTACGGGTTCTGCGCGATGTCGGACGCCTTGGACGAGGGGACGGTGAACTTCTCGGGGCGCGACGCGGGTTCGGGCTGGCGGTTGGCGCGGGGGAGCGGGTTACCGGTCGACGAGTCACTGTGCACAGCAAGCAGTCAGTCCTGCCGCCGAGGTAGCACTGCGCCACATCGCGCCGACGCCGAGTGACCGGGTCCGCGTCTCGCCGTCTAGCGCCCCTGATGAGCCGGGAGATCGCGCCTTACGGGTTGACGACAACTGCGCGGCGGATCTTGCGCCACAGCGGGGTCTCGTCGGACGCGTGGTAGGCGAAAGGGTCGTTGGTGAGCTTCTGACGAAGGACTCGGGCCGAGCGGAGGGCGGCGGTCTGCATCTTGGCTGTGTGCGCGTACGAGCAAGGCTGCTGTGCGCGGATCAAGGCAAGGCTCGAGCGGAGTGAGCGCGACGACGGCGAGCAAGCCTCACCGCCCCGCCCGCGGCCAATCGTCTCGAGGTCGACTTTGGACCGAACACTCTCTCTGCTCAGGAGCGCCTGCGACGTGTGCGAGGACCTCCAGAACATGCTTGAACGCGAGCCTGCCGGGCTGCCCCGGCTTCCAGCTGCTCGCGCTCCCTCCTCCTTCTGCTTACATGCTGCCGTTCGGCTGCTTGTTGCGTCTTGAGACGCATTCTCGGTTGCGCCAATTGCCCGAAGAAGCTCCCTTGGCTGCTGCATTGTCTATGTCCCTGTTGCCGCTGCGTCCGCGCTCCACGGAAGCAGCCATCTGCTCTATTCCGTGTCGCTCTCGCCGCTCGTCCAAGAAAGCTGAAGCGGACGCTGCGTCACAGTTGTCCCCGCATATACACGCACAACAGCTGCAAACGATACACCGGGCAAGACGATCGAGGGAGAAGGGAGGGGCAGCGCAGCCTCAGATCACGTACAGCTTGCGCACCGTCTCGTCCACATTGCCCCCCTTCTCCGAGTCAATGCTCAACTCCTGGCGCTCCTGGTCCAGGCGGCGGTTCGACCACCGGTATTGGACGTGCTGGCAGATGGCGGTAAGGAGACCGAACGAGACGAGCGCGACGCAGACGCGGAACCCGCGGCGGTACAGCGGCGCGTCGTCCTTGCGCAGCAGCTGCGAGCCAATGGCGGCGCCCGTGTTTGCAGCGGATACGAACATGGCCATGGCGATCGATCGCTCCTGCGGCGTAATCTGGTTCAGAGAAAGCCATGAGGCGTTCAGAGCTGGAGAGCGCAGAAGAGCGGGTCAGGGGCATTGTCAACAGTCGAGGTGCGCATCGAAAGCATAATACGAGAGGAGGACGAGAACGAAGGCCGCAGAGCAAGACCAATACGAGGGAGGGAGGGAGGAAAGGGAGGGAGGGAGACGCACGGTGGTAGGCGGCGTTGAAGCCCTGGACGAGCACGATGAGCGCATACTTCGCCCACTTGTCGGTCCCGAGCGACACCTGCTGGAAGGCGACCCAGAAGACCCAGAAGCACGCGACGGCGGCAATGCACGACAGGCCGCGCCGACCGGTCTTGTCCGAGAGGACGCCAAACGCGAAAGTCGTGACCAGACCGACCCATCCGGCGACGGAGGAGAGAGCGTTGGCCTTGAGAGTGTCGAAGCCAAAGGAGCGGATCAGGGTCGGAGTGTACGTGCCCATGGCGGCGGTCGGGGCGATGAGCGAGACGGCGAGGAGGACGTGCGGCCAGATGCGCGGGTTGGTGACGGTCCGGACAATCGCCTTCACGCCGATGTAACGAGCCGACTGGGCCTTGTTGGCGTCGTCGAGAACGACACGAGTCCGGAGAATGTACTTTTGGCGCTCGGTGAAGTAGGGCATCCGAGGGAAGAGGAAGGGCGCAGGCGATTCGGGCGAGGCGGGAAGGAGGAGAAAGAAGAAGATGGCGATACCGATGGCCAGGCAACCCTCAATGATGAAAAGCTGTAAAATGTCGGAGGAATCGTCCGTCAGCTACTGCGTCGTAAGACCGAGAGAGAGCAAGTAACGTACCCACTGCCACCCGGCGTACCCATGCAGGCCTTCCATGCGCAGGATTCCGTAGGCAAAGAGACCGGTGACGGCCGAGGCGAGGCCGGAACCCAGGAAGAAAGCAGCGTTGCGCTTTGCCAGCTCGTCGCGCTTGTAGAATCGAGAGATGGTGAAAAGGCCGCCCGGGATGTCTGCGCGGGGAGGGTCAGTACTCTGTATTACTCCAACATGTTGGAAATCAGCGCACAGCCACTCTCGACGCCTGCGTTCGAGATGAGAAGGTGGTCAGCCTCGGCCACAGCGCGAAAGAATGGGATGAAACGCACATCCAAGGAGGATACGCGTCGCCAGGTACGAGCCATAGTTGTGCATCCATGCCTGGAAGGTTCCGACGAGGCCGAACGCGAGTACTTGCAAAGAGATCCAACGCGCCGGTCCCACACGCTGGAGGACGACCTGGGACGGGATCTCGAGGAGGACGATCCCTAGGTACAGCAGTCCTTGACCGGTGTTGAATTGTGTCTGGTCGATCCCTACGTCCTTGAGCAGGCTCGAGGTAAGAGCGTTGCTGATGTTGCCGCGCTCTGCAGCGAGGGAGGAACGACCAAGCCCGTCGGTCAGCACCAGCCCATCACAGCAAACTTTGAGAGCGGCGTACCCAGCTGAAAGACAAAAAAGCCGAGCATGAGGAGGGGCATGACAAGGACATCAAGCTGGAAGGTGAGGAAAGAGGTCAGCGAGATTGAGGACAGTGGACCTGAGGGGCGACGCACCTTCCGCCGGACCGCAGCCTCCTCTGCATCCGTCCAGTCCTTTACCGGCGCATCGCTGAGCGGGGCAATAGTCGAGGCCCCCGGGGACTCGAGCTTCTCCTTCTCGTCTGCAGGAGAAGGGTCAGCTACGCGGACCCGCGGTTGATGCCGCGGTCAGAATTGGCCCACCGATAGAGTCTTGCGGGCCGTATTCGGTCACGGCGGGGGCAGTCATGGCAAAGCAGGCAAAGCCGGGCGCGAATTAGCCACAGACAGAGCAAAGAGCAGGAAATGGAGTGGGATGGAAGAAAGCCGCCGGCAGAATCTGAGAACATGTCAAGTAGATCTCGTAGACGCTCGCGAGCACTGCTTTGCAGCCGCGGATGGCGCCAGCGACGACGGCTGATCATGGCGAGAGCCGCAGCACGAAGGCGTGCTGAAAGCGGGGTAGCGGCCGAGCGTGACAGCGTGCGAGCAGACGGACAACGACTTTCCGCTCGTGGAGTGCTCCAAAGCTCGAGCACGACAGCGCTGCGCAGCTGCGCGGCACCGCGTCGGCGCGGAGTGATGGGAAGAAGCGAGAGGCATGAGGCGGGACGGTTGCGCTGAGGCGGGGTCGTCGGCATTCGGGACCTGCTTTTTCTCGCAAATCACTTCCATACTAGTGAGCGCACTTTCTGAAGTGTGACGCTCCGATTTGTACGAATTGCGAGTCGCTCTGCGGCAGCGCGAAGAGCAACATTGAGTCGGCATCAGACGGTGGCCCTCGCTTTTTGCGGACTCGACGAATTGCAAAGACTTGTCAAGAGCGCTCAAGGATCTATGGATCACATGTCAGGACGCTGGACAAGGCATTGGAACGAGAGAGGCGCGGTGATCCGGCTGGGTCTGCTTGAGAAGGTCGACACTTTCGACATCACCTCCCTCCTGTGTCACTGTACTGCGACGACCGCCGGCGTTTGCCTTCGCTTGCTCGCTCGCTCGAGTCTTTGCTTGAGCCACAGGTGTCCGCGAACGAGACGGAGAGGAACGGCCTGCCCTCTTGTCGTGCGCTGGCTGCTGGCCGAGTCTCTTGCACGTGCAGAGTCGGTCGAAAGGGGTTCAACTGATAAGCACACGAAACACGAAGAGAAGGAGAGATTGGGATCTATCGACAATGCTACAGGCTGTGATAGAGGAGGAAGACGAGCTGTGATCGAAGCGAAGAGAGCAAAACGACAAGGAGAGAAACAACTGAAGACGGCGCAGGGCTAGTGGGACACGTTGTGATCCGCTAGAATAGGGGCAGAGATAGAGAGACACAGGCTCTATGGGACATAGGGGTACAACGGTGGATATGGGAAGAGAAAGAAAGAATCAGGCGAGGCTGCGCTGCTCGGACCAGGCTGTCGCCGACCGAGCTGGCCCAGAGCACGACGCCCCGCTGAACGGGGCGTGCACGCCCGAGGAGCGGCGGCGCAGGATCTCTAGTGAGGGCCTGACGCGCGAGGAAGACGACGAAGGATCGGGCGCATCGTATGGCGCGAAACGGAAGGGTAGTGCTCTCGCCTGAGGCGCAGATAGCGAGACGGAGTAGGTGTGGAAGGAGTCACGAGGAGACGGAGGAGTGCCTTTCGCTGCCGAAGCTGGCGAGACAAGCGGGATGTTCGGCGAGCGGCGGTAGCGTGGCACCGGTCGAGGCGGCGGCTGGGGTGCTTCGTCGCTGCGGGGCCCATAGCCTGGACGGCTAGCGACCCATGCTGCCGCGGCCTCAGGCGTGCGATTGAGCGATGGGCGCGAAGTCGGCCGCGGCACAAGGTGCTTCTGCTTGCCCCCGCGCTTGCTCTGCGAGAAAGGCAATGGTTAGCTCGCCGTTGGGGAATGTCACTGGTAGCGCGTGTTGCCGGGGATCGCAGTAAAGGCACGAGAGAAGAGCCGCAAACGCACCGGTGTGTCGACACAAAGGTGAGCGCGACCACGCTTCACGCAAGTTCCACATGGTCGTGGGCCTTCCGAGCAGTGCGTGTGATACTTCTGCAGGTGAACTACCGAATCAGTCGATGGAATCGCTGACAAGCGAGCGATAGCGCGAAGGCCCACCTTGCTGTCAAGTGCGAACCAAACAAGTCAACGCTATGAAAGAAGGATGCAAGGAGCAAAGCGCACCAGGGACCGCATGCCTTCGACGTGAGCTTTCTGCCCGTCCTCCCCGACCCGACGCGACCGGTCGTACTCGACCCCTCGGCAAGTCCGCCGCAGCTCGAAGCGGCGGACGACTCGAGCGTGTCGTCGTCGCGCTCTCCCTCTCCCGCGACCGAGTCGTCGTCGAGCAGCTCGATCGTCTCGACGAGGGAAACGGGCGAAACTGAGAGCGGCGGAGGGAGCGCATGAGGCGGAAGATGACGGGCGAGTACGGGGATCGACCGAATAGGCGGGAGGATCGGGCGGGTCGGTTCCATGGCGGTAGTGCAGCGGAGTAGGATGCTTGGTAGGCCCCAAGGGGGCAGCACGGGGTGTAAATCGCTCCATGAGGAAAGAGAGAAGAAGGGAAAGAGGCGAAGAGACTAGCAGGACGAGGACATGGACCGTCCTCGTCTCCTGTCGGCGGCGGAGTGGGGGCCGCCCTCGTGCCGAGAGCCACGTGAGCGTGTCGAACGACAGCGAGAGACACCGAGAGGCAGCACAGGTGGACGAGTACGCGACAGGCGATCCAAGCATCGGCAGGCAGAGCAGAAGCGGACCTTCATTGCGGGACCTCGTCTGACGGCGGTGCGATTTTGCGCGGGCGGGGGAAAGGACTCGTGAAAGAAATCGCGTCGCGAGCTCCTCGGCTGCCACTGCGCTGACGGGCAGACGCGGAAGACGACCTCCTCGACCGCTTTGCAAATGCTGCTGCAGCCGCAGCCGCCGCCGCACTCGCCGCTTCGCGCTCGCGTGCGATGTCGAGCTCGCGCAGGACGAGCCTCGCGCCCTTCAGGCACATGTCGGCGCGCTCGTCGCCCTCGTGCACGCACGCGAGCAGCTCCTCGACAGACGAGCACAGCGCCGACTCCTCGTCAAGCACGACCTGCGACGCCTGCGCAAGCGCATTGGACATGCCACGCATCTTGGCGAGCGGGAGCGCGGCCGAATCGTTAGTCGAGCGGGTGATGGTGACGATGACGGGGAGGAACGGCTGCGTCGCAGAGGGCGAGATGCGGATCGTGCAGCCGCCGAGCGGGCCAGGCTGCTGTGCTGGATCGCGCGCCGCTAGGTCGCTGTCGGTTGGCGAGAGGAGCGAGGCGATCGACCCTTTGCGGCCCTGCCGCTCGTCCGCCTCGTCGGCCGACTCGCGGAGCCGGACGACGAGCCTGCTGGTCCACTGCCCAGACCCTTTGCCACCGACTTCCTCCGACTCCTTGTGCACGTCAAGCCGCTCGTGCTGCCCATCAACTAGAGGCACGTCGTACTCGACCCGCCAGCCGTCCGGCTCGACGTGCTGCACCTCGACGACAAATCTCCCTCGCCCGAATGCACCGCCGAAGAAGCGGATGCGGAAGTCGCCACCATCCGCCGCGCTATCGTCGCGCGTGAAGACGGCGCGGTACCGCCCGCCGGTCGCGTCGTAGTCCTCCTCGCGCACATGCAGCCAGCGTGTTCGAACGATGTGCGCCGCGAAGCCGTGCGTGCCGAGGAAGCGGCCTATCGCGGCGATGTTGAGCGGGAGGTGCACCGAGAGCTGGTTCACGGTCGACTGCGGGATGTTTGCGCCTGCGGAGGCGCGAACGACCATCGAGACGGCGAGGCCGGGACCTTGATAGGCCGGGCGCGGGAGTGAAGGGCGTTTCGGCGGCGGAAGACCGGGAGCTGAAGGACCGCCGAAGGGGTAGGCGGGGTACGGACCGGCCGTATCAGCGAGGCTCGACTGGGCGTACGAGCTGCCGGCGGAGGTATACGAGCTGACGGTGTGAAACAGCGGCGGAGGCACCGGGTGAAGAGACGAAGTGTTGGGCGTTGAGAGCGTCCCAACGTGCGTGGCAGAAGCGAGGAGTTGCGGGCGCTGACGGGGCGAGCCACTCTCTGACGGTGGGGCGGGGAGCGGAGGAAGCGGGATCGGGTTCATCTGACCGCTGCCGGGCTGCATCACTGATAATGCCGAACGTGTGCGGCGGTGCGAGGGTCGAGTCGGTGGCGACGCGTCGGGTAGTGGACCGAGAGGCTCGCTAGGTGGCTCAAAGTCGGGCGGTTGGGCGAGCGAGCGAAGCGTGAATGCGTTGACGTGCACGGTGGTTCTAGCCCCGCTTCTCTGCGAGACAGAGAATGTATGAGTGCAGTCCGCGAAGGCGTCATGACAAATCCAAGCGTACCGGGATGAGTGGATCGTCGACTGAGCACGTGAGGACGTAGGTCACGTTCGACTTGCCCGGTCGCTCATCGTTGGCCGTTGAACTCAGTAGGGAGATGTCACGCGCCGTTCCCAGCGCATTGCGAGTAACGGCATGCACGAGCCTGCGCCAGGCTCGACAAGTGAGTCCTTTGTGTCCAGCACGCCGCGAAAGGAAGAGTGCGCACGAGTCTGTCTCGCTGAGATGGGCAACAATCTTGCTCTTGGTCGGATCGGTGCGCGTGTCCCACACGGATTGAGCACCCTGCGAGGTGATAGTTGCCCTGCGAAACCCAAAGCGGTGAGCCGGTCCGTCGGAAGAGCGACCAGAGCGACGAGAGGTCCACCGCACGCGACATCCTCGCGCCGCCAGCTCCCTTCGATCCAGCCTTCGCCCCGGAAGTACGGCAACGCCTCGTCCGCCCGCAGACCGCCGCTGCCGGGCGCGCCTGCACCCCGACTAACACCGAGTTGCGAGGACGAGAAGCCGCTCCTCCTCGGCGGGAAAGCCGAGCGCGCCGCGCTGCTCAGCGCACTTCCGCTTTGCGAACGATGAAGGGGCGCGGGCTCGTCCTGGCTGAGCGAATGAAAGATGCGGATGCCGCTCGTCGTCTCTTGGTACACCCAGCCGTGCCTCTCGAGGTTTGCGATAATTCCCTGGTCAGGTGAGCCATCAGTAAACATCAACGAGGGCGTTCTGGATGCTGGCGAACCCCGTCCTGCTCGTCAGCGTCATCTGGCTCCCCACCGTCCGGCGGAAGGTCAACCTGGTCCGACAGCCGTTGCACCACTTCGAGCGCTGCGCGAGCCGCAGCAGCATGGCGATGCGGTGCACTCGTAGCTGCGCTGATTGCTGGCTCGACAGATGCGGCAGGAGGAGGCGGCGCTGGTGTTTCCGATGGCGATGCTCCGGGCGGAGGAAAGACGAGCGGCTGCAGCGGTGCGTGGATGGGCGGCGTAGCGAGCATCAAGCGACCCAAGCAATGTGGCAGCGGTACTGCGCGACTCGTTATAAGGAGGTGTGTATGCGGAAGAAGCGGAACCGAGGTGCATCGCCTCCTTGTGCAAAGCGCGACGACTAATACGAGACCGGCAAGCGAGTCGATGCGAACAATCATTCGTATGCGAGACAGACAGCATGAGCTGCAAACTACAGAGAGGCACATCGTGCGCGCGCGCGGGCAATCTACTCGTCGTCCTCGTCCGACTCGTCGTCCTCCTGCTCCTGCAAGAACTTGATCAACGGCGCCGCCTTGGCGAGGAGCTGCTCGCGCCCCTGCGGCTTCGAGCCCTTCTGGAACCAGTAGACGAGCGGGCCGGTCGAGAGGACGTCGGCGCCGACGAGCGTCTTGAGCAGGCGGAGGAAGCCCGGCGCGAGCTTGGGGTTCTCGTGGCACCACACCTGGATCGTGTTGCTGCGGAAGGAGATCTCATCAGCAATCGTGAAGCGTCGAGGCAGCTCTCCAAGAAGCGACGCACACAAGGGCAACCTCCGAAACGGCGCGCTGCGTGAACGGCTCGAGGACGGGCGCGTAGTCCTTGACCTGCGCGACGGCCTCGTCGACGACAGCGGGACTCTCGGCGTTGAGGTTGACGCGCGAGACGAGCGCGAGGAAGACGAGCGAGACAAAGTCGCCCTCCGAGACGACCGAGGGGACGGCGCGGCGCTGGATCGGCTCGAGCGTCGCGATGACCTCGTCCGGGTCGGCCTTCTCAACGATGAGCATCTTGACCTTCTTGTTGACCTCGTCGCGGACCTGCGACGTCTTGGACTTGAGGTACCAGTCTGCGACGGCGGCGGCGCCGTGCGCCTTGAGCGCCGCAGCGACATCGGCCGGGCTGCGCTTCGACGTCGGGAAGAACGAGTCGAGGTCCGCGAGGCCTGCCTTGCGGAACGAGTTCAGGACCGGCTCGAGCGGCTCCTTGATGAGCGGGAGCGTCTTGAAGAAGTTGAGCAGGAACGGCTGGGCGATGCCTGTGTTGTCACACGATCAGTCTCTGCCAGCGGAAGCCTGCGGTCGACAAGGGGGGCATACCGTTCTTGACGTTCCAGTCAGTCTTGACGGCCCCGACGACGTTGGCCGGGACGAGGTCGAGCTGGACAAAGTAGGCGGTCGCGACCGCGAGGCGCTCCTGCTCGATCGGGGCAAACTTGCCCGCGTAGCCCAAGATCTGCTTGAGGTAGTTCTCCGCAAACTCGTGCTGGAGGTACTTGTAGCTGTTTCGCGGACCGGTCGTGAGCGCAAGACAAAGCAATACGGCAGGAAGGTCAACGCACCGGCGCATCAAGCGCTCAAAGACGCCGGCAGCCTTCTTCATCTCGGCGAGGTCGACCTTGTCGGCGTCTGCGCCGGTCGTCGCAATGCTGAACGCGCAGCGTCCCGTCGCGTCCTCGACGGGAGTTCCGCCGGGGGCGAGCACGGCGCCGACGAGGAGGATCTGGAAGAGGGCCTCATCGTACTTTCGGTAGTCGAGTTGGGAGCCTAGCGCATCGAGTTTGGCCGAGATAGACTCGTAGTCGGCCGGCGGGCACGACGAAAGGTGGTTGAGAAGCTGGTCGCGGAAGACCAGCGGCTCGAACTTGGCGGAAGCTTTCGCCTGGCCCTTCCTGCGTGAAACAACGAAGCGAGTTCAGCTCCGACTGCCCTGTACACTCGATCGCTCGGGCGCGGACGGCGTGCGGCTGCAGCTCGCTCAACCCGTGCGAGCGGCGTCTGGGGGAGGGGAGCGACCGCGCACCTCTGCTTGATATGGACCCCCTGGAGCGAAGGCTTGGTACCTGCGCGGAGCTGGTCAGCAACAGTCCAGGGGCGCTGCAGAACGCGGGAGCGCACCAGCGGGCGGAGGGGTGGGGGCAGAAAACTGCACGGCGACGACGAGGTGAGCGAGGCAGTCCGAGTGCAGGCGGGCGAGCTGGTGCGCACCATGCAAAGACTGAAAGAGCTTCCGACGGTCGACGCGGTTACGATGGTGAGGACGACCCTCGCTCCCGTCGACGTTCTCGACCTCACGCGACCGACCGACTCGTCGTCAGGGGTCACCTTCTTTCGCTTCCCTCTCCTGTGACATACGCAAAGACAGTCACCACATGCTCGAGAGCTTGCAAAGCGCTCGAGCAGAGAATCTAGGAGAGCGGTCAAGTGCGCGAGAGGAAATACGAATTGCACGCTTGCGATAGAACATGGTTGGGCGGAACAGCAATCTAGAGAGATGTGAATCGCTGACGAGCAAATCTAGAGCGACTCGGAACGGTGCGCAGCCTCGTCGCCACCGTCCTTCTTCGCGCAGGCGCCCTTAAAGTCGCCAAAGTCTTCGGCGCGGCGTCGCACGAACTGCTCAAACTCCGCCAGCTTGCAGCTCCCGCCCGGCCCGTCGTGGCACTCGGGCAGCTGCTGCGGTGCGCCGTTGACGATGATGCGCACAAAGTCCTTCTTCGGGTGCGACGGGACGGGCTTGAGCGCCAGGCGGGAGAGGAGCGAGGGCGGCAACGAGGCGGTCGAGTCGCAGTGCAGCCGCTCGATGGCGACGTGCCCGAGGAACGGCAGGAGGTGGCTTGTCTGCCACTCGCGACCCTCCGGGATGTGGTCGGTCGGGAGCGACTCGGTCGTGGTGTTCCACAACCCGAGCGCCGTCAGCGCGACAGGCGGCTCCTCTCGATGCGTGAAGTAGACAAAGAGGAGCTGCGTGTGCGTCGCGTCGGGCGGAGCAGACGGAGGCGGCAGCTTGGGCTTCTTGCCGAAGAGGGCGGCAACGCGGGAAAAGGTCAACGGTGCCACGACGTGCTTGTCCGGCGCATAGGCCGCAAGCAGGTTGTGCGTGGAGACGTTGAGCCACTGCACACCGAGGTAAGGCGCAACAGGCGAGCCGTAGCCGACCTGCGAGTAAAGTAAGTAAAGTGAGCGGCTGCCAGCGTCTCCTCTAGATGAGCCCGCGCCGCACCATGTAGTGGTAGTTCAGATCGTTCCAGTAGCCGAAAGCCTTGAACTCGTCCGGGGTGAAGACGTCAAGCGAGCAGAACGGCGACGATCGCTCCTTCTTAATCTGTGGGTGAGGGTGTGAGTGCAAGCTTGGAGAGAAAGCAGGACAGGCTGGTACGTACGACCGTCTCGTAGCCGCACATCATCTGAGCCGCAATGACATCCTCGAGCTGGAAGTCGTAGCCGGGCGCCTGCTCGTTCATGCGGTCGCGGACCGAGGGCCCGTAGACCTCGAGCCACTCGCGCTGCGCAGGCTTGCCGGTCTCCTTGGTGAAGGCGTCGCAGATTTTCTGTAATCGAAAGGGTCAGTATCGCTGGTTCTGCCGGCTCCATCGCAGACGAGCAGGAGAGTCGGAGACCAGGCAGCGAGACGAACATGCGGAGTGAGCGAGTCGGACCAGTCAGGATCCTGCGCAACGCGTAGAGAGATGCATCAGCGATCCAAATCTGGGAGAGTGCGACTAGGAAGGCGCACCTTGTTCTTGACAGCCACGAGCTGCACGAACTCGCCATCGCCCTCCCCCTCCTTGCCCTCCTGCCAGTTCGGGAACGCGCCCCTGACCCACGCCTTGCTCGTCTCGAGGTCCCGCTCGGACGACGCGCTCCATACCTTCCACGGCACCTTGACCTTGCCCTTTCCGCCCTTTCCGCCCTTGGCGCTCTTCCCGCCCTTCTGCTTCTTCTTCCCGAGGTGCTTCGGCGGCATCAGCGGGCCGTACAGCTCGCGGAAGCGCTTACCGAGCGCATGCGCATCCTCCTTGCCCGGCTCGGTGATGAGCTCGAGGTTGTCGTCGTTGATGAGCGGCTCCCAGGCGTTGAGGAACGCGAGGGGCGACTCGGAGGGGATCGAGACGTTGCGGTCGTGCGCCGCTTGCACACGCTCGATGAAGGGCGACATGTAATCTTCGAACTCGTCGTCGTTGGCGTAGATGCTCGAGTGGCGCACGAGGAAGGCCGCCGCAGCGACCTTGCAGCCGTCCGGAGGCTGGATGTTTGCGCCGGGAGCATCGTGGTACGGTGCAATGCTGCGACGAGACTCTTCAATTGTACTTCTTGAGCTTGGCGAGAGCGGCACTCACCCGCTCATGTAGTCCAGCGGGTTGAACTCGTCATCTGCGAAGGTCGACGAGGTCAGCTTGGGAAGTCGGCGTTTCCGGGGCAGCAACGCACGGGGAATGTTGGGCAAGCCAGCGTGTCGACTAAAGCTGTCTGTGCAGTCAGTCAGTGGGTCAGTTGCGGCCGCCGATCACGACGCAAGCATCAGCGCAAAGTACCTGATCCGCCAAACACAATCTGCGCCGGCTGGACGGGCGAGGCGCTCGCCGCAGCTGCCAGAGCAACCAAGCCGACTGCTAGCATCCTCAGCGAAGCTCTCGAGGCAGTAGCGGTGGGCGGACCAGGATGTGAACCTCGCAGCGATCGCCTTCCGTCACCGAAAGAGAGGCAAGGGGGAACCCCGGACTGCGACTTGTCTAAATCTTGCAATGCTGGAGAGACCGCTCTATGAAGAAAGGAGCACTTCTACTCCTCGCCCAACAGCTTGAGCCGGAGCGTGACCCCTTCCGGACCTGCGCTCACAACCTCCACCCTGCGCACAACCAGCGGTCAGTCTCCCATGTCCCTGTCCGGCTGAGCCGCAGATCTCGAGAGCATCAGCAACAAGGTGAAGCCAAGATGTACGCACCGAGTGAGGTCGACGACCTTGTACGACGCCTCGAACGTCTTGAACCGCTCCATCGGCTGGCCTGTCGCGACGCCGAGCGTCTTGCACCCGGCCGCGAGGCCCGACTTGAGACCGGATGGCGCGTCCTCGACGACGAGGATTTCGGACGGGTCAAAGTCCGGGCCAGACAGCTTGCGCAACTCTAGCGGGACGGGAGGCGGTTGTCAGTCGCGAAAGCAAAGGAGAGCACGAACGAACAGGGAGGAAATAGCACACCGTCCATGCCGCGCAGGTACGGCTCAGGATGCGGCTTGCCGTGCTCGCAGATGTCGCCGGTGATGAGGAAGGGGAGAGCGGGCGGCGTCGAGCCAATCTCGCCCGTGACGAGCGCAGAGTCGGCGTACAGGCGCGTCGCTGCGAGCGCACACAGTGATCAGAACTTCGCTTGTGAATCCCTGCGCAGGGTACGACAACGCACCACTCGTGCAGATGCCCCATCGTGCGCCGCCCTTCCTAAGCGCGTCCAGGAGTTCGGAAACGCCGGGCAGCCGCTCGATGCCCTTTCCACCCGCCTCGTGCATCTTGCGCCCGTTGTCGGCAATGAGAAACTCGAGCTCCTTGACGGCCTTGTCGAGCTCTTCCTCGCTCAGCGTGTGCCCCGGGACGGGCTGCGTCTGGAAGCGCTTGATGTTGTCCTGCGTCCGGACGCCTGTCGAGTGCGCTATGCAGTCAGCGGGTGTTTGTCTACGCTGTGCAAGTGCGGAACGCACCGTGCGAGTGCTGGAAGAATTCGCTCGGCTCGATGCCCTGCTTCTTGCACCAGTCGCCCATCGTCTGCTCGACCTGTAAATCGCCCGGCCCTTTTCAGTCAGCTTTGAAGATCTGTATTGAGCATTTTGGCCGTCCAAGAGAGGCTGTAGAGCAAGTTGCCGAGGAGGAGAATTGCCCGACAGCCGTGGTGCGAGGAGGGCATGATGTCCTCGCCGAGCGAGCGGCGGTTCGCACGAAAGGGCAGACGAGAAGAGCGTACCGCAGGGGTTGAGTCGACGAGGGTGCCGTCCCTGCAGGCGTTTCAAGCGGGTCAGAATCGCTCTCGAGGTCAGGGCTGCCGACAGCGGGTCAGCGACGAGGAGCTCGATTGGCCGCACATGTCGAAGAGGAGGCCCTTGCAGGTGATTTCGATCATCGTACGAGTGATCACAGCCGAAAGAGCGCGAGGAAGCAAACAGTCGCGGGAAGAGGAGCGCGTCGGCAGCGACGAGCGGGGTCGACCTCGGCTCACACGCTCTCGCCGCGCCGTGAGGCTGCTGGTCGTGTGTGCGGAGTAGCATTCGTGCTCAGCGATCTAGCTCTGGCGTCCGCTTGCTCCGGGAGCGCTTCGTCTCTGCACCATGGCTTCATCTCCACATCCCGCGCTCCCACGACCACAAATCCCGCTGAGCAAGTCGAGCGCACCGTCAAACGTCGCAGCAGACGTCTTCAAGGGCGACAAGGACGCGCACCAGCTTGCAGATGCGTCAGTCGAGCCGCCCATCCTCGCCGTCGGGCGAAGAGATGAAGCCTTCTACGAGGCGTGCATGCCCGCCTGGCGCTTCTCGATCCGCAAGAAGCTCGTTGCAAGCTTGGACAACGAGATGAGCATGCTGCAGGAGATCCAGGTGCGTTGATCCCATTCCTTGGCTCGAGCGCAAGTCTCACTATTGGCATCACAGAGACAATGGCGAACGCCGTTCCGAGACGAGTACTTTGTCAAGACGAGCTTATTGGGCACCCACACGTGAGCTGCAGTGCACTCTGATGTCTTGCCCGATTTCATGCTCGACATCCGCTTCTCGACATGCGCATCCGCTGACTGCGTCGTGCGCGTTTGCAGGTTCTTCATGGTCTTCCTGCCATTGTGGTACTGGTTCGGTTATCCGAACGTGGGCAAGGGGTGCGTTAGACGCCAAGCCACGTCGCTCTCTTCCCAGGCACTGACCGTCTCACTGCGCGTCCGACAGGCTTCTCTACGTTCTCGCCGCGGGTCTGTCCATCTTGCGCCGCGATCTCCGATGCGCTGCTCACCTGTTTGGTGCGACCCAGGCGGCTACTTCACATCGGTCCTGAAAGACGCCTGCTCCGTCCCGCGCCCCTACTCCCCGCCCGTCGTGCGCCTCTCCGTCGGCTCGCACGCGCTCGAATACGGCTTCCCTTCGACGCACTCGTCCAACGCGTGCTCGATGGCCCTCTTCTTTGGCGAGCTCGTGTTCAGCCGCGCAGATGCAGGCTGGCTCGGTAACGCTGCGGCTGTGGTGGGCTTGGTGCTGTTCGCGTGGAGCGTCACCTTTGGTCGGCTGTACACCGGCATGGTGCGCCCTCTTCGCTTCTCGTCATTTTGACAGACCACTGCTGACGAAGTCTGCGGTACGCAGCACTCGCTCATGGATGTTGTCGTCGGCTCGACTATCGGTGTCCTCGTCTGGCTCGCCTACTACCTCCTGTGCGACACCTTCGACGCCGCGACAATGGGTTCCGGCTGGACCGGAACGATCACCAGCACAGTAGCGCTCCTACTGCTCGTCACGTTCCACCCAGAGGTGCACTTTCTTTCCCTCCACCCCTCAATCAACGGCGCACCCAATTGACCTCGAACTTCACACCTCTGCAGCCCGCCGAAGAGTGTCCCTGCTTTGAAGACGCCGTCGCGTTCCTCTCGGTCGTCGGCGGCGTCATTGTCGGCCAGGCTTGGGCGCCCGATCCCTTCTCGACGCATACGTACGGGTACCGCTGGCGCGACGCGATGGAGGTCGCGGGATGGAGCGGAGCGGTGCTGTTCAAATTGGTCACGGGTGCGTCGGCTTGCGAGTCTCAAGACTGGCCTGTGACGTTGACGCTCCTCTCGCTGCAGGTATCTCGGCCATCCTCGTTTGGCGCATCATCGCCAAAGAGGCATGCCACCTCGTCCTGCCGCCGCTCTTCCGCTTCTTCTCGCCCTTGATCGAGCTCCCGCGGCGGCACTACCTGCGAGCGACAGAGTGTGCGTCGCGCGTTTCAGCGATCTCTGGCGTTCGCGATTGCACGACAAGCTGTTGATCGATGTGTCGCGCGCATTTCACAGACGAAGCGTACCCGCCCAATGAACACCTCAACCCTGTCCCCTCGATCCTCGACCTCCCCTCTCTCGTGCACGAGGCCGCGCTCGACCCCTCGGCCGCCTCTTCCTCCTCCTCCGCACCGTCCACCTCCCGCACCTCGACCACCCTGCGCAACCGCGCTCCCGCCTCGGGCTCGGGCAGCTCTTCCTCGACCAGCTCGGGCGCGACCTCGCCCACGGCGCTCTCGACCTCTGCGTTCCCCTCGCTCGCGTCGTCGTCGGCGGCGTCGCTCGCCACCTCGCCGCCCTCGAGCGCCGCCTCGTCGCGCCGCCAGTCGCTCGCGCCGCTGCAGCAGACGGGGACGGCGAGCGCGCCGCAACGCGCCGAGGAGGGAGGGGGAGGAGGAGGAGGAGCGGGCGAGCACAAGGACGCGGACGTCCTCACAAAGGTGGTCGTGTACATGGGCATCGGGTGGATTGCGAGCGTGGGCCTGCCGTGGGTGTTTACGCGGGCGGGGATGTCGGTGTAGCCAGAGGGTGGGCGGAAGAGACGACTGGGTCTGTCATGTCATGTCGGTTTCCTCCCTCAATCGTCTCTCGTTCTCCTCCCTCTTTCAAGCGCTGCGCCGTTCATGGCAGCTGTAGAACGTCACGAAAGGCGGAAGGCGGAAGGATGGACGTTGAATGCAAAGAGTGGGAAAGAAGGGGGAGGGAAGAAAGAGACTACAACACCGACCGAATCGCCGGCACGCCTGCCGACACCACGCAGGGGAAAGAAGTGAGAGTACGTCGCATGTTCGGGTTCGCGCACCCTGGCAGAAGGCACGCGAGGCGAAGACGAGAGGCTTAGGCGAACGAGGGGAAGCAGTCGGCAAGGCCCTTGCCGTGCTTGTTCTGCGCGTGCTCCAGAAGCCTGTAGAGATAAGCGTGAGACACTCATCTAAACGGGAACCCGGATCGAGGGCGTACTGGGGCGGCTGGGGAGGCAAACGCGATATGAGCTCAGGCGCGAGAGGAATTTACGACATCTCGTCGTCAAAGTCGAAGGGTGCGACGAACCTTGGTGGTCACGAAGAAAGTCTGCCTGCATGTGGAGCAGATGATCGACATTTGCGCGGCGTTGCTGCAAAGAAGGCGGTCCCAGGGACGTCAGGGGACGTCCTGAGGGTCCTAGAGGGCGCAGACACGCCGAACGACCGACTCACGAGGCCTTCTGCGACGTCGGGCCCTTCTTGGCGTCCTTGGCGTTGCGCTCGCGCTTCTGTGCAGCCTTTGCGCCGTTGCCCTGTGCGGTGGAAGTGCGAAGGAGGGGGGTCAGCGAGGCGTCCGCGAGCTGACTTGCTGCTGCGGCACTGCTTGGCCCGCGTTGAAGCGTCCCAGCTCGAGTTTCTCCGTCCTCTACGCCGTGCGACTAGCGCCAGCTGGATCCAGCGGTGTGTGCACATGCACGGAAGGGTGATCGAAGGCGACGAGGAGGCGAAGGTAGATCGGCGACGACAGCGCAGGGCAAGCGGGCGTACCATGGTAGCGGGTGAAAAAGTGTCTGGGAGTCGAGTGGGAGCAACGGCAGGCCCGCAGGAGCAAGTGCACGCAGACGACAGCGCCCAACCTCCCACCGCGTCTCTCTCGCGCCGACACGCAGCTCGACTCTGCCGCGACAGCGCGTGTGCGCTCTGTGCTTCACTCTGTTGTACTCGTACAGCTTCATAGGCGCGGCCACGACTCGCCGCTCGTCCTCTCGCCCGCTCGATCACCACTTCGCTCCGCCACTCTCGCTCGACCACCCGCCGACTGCGCCTTTCTCCGTCTCCAGCAGCATTGCAAGGCACGAGGATGAGGGCAGGGCTGCCAAAGATGGGCGAGATTCGCGTCCCCGGCCTCGTCGAGGGGTTGCACCCGCCGGCCCCGTTCATGACGCTCGCCGCATCCGTCGAGCTCCTCGTCGACTTCTTGCGCAAGGGCAGGACGAGCAGCGGCAAGGGGACAGCACTGTTGACGGGGGCGGGCATCAGCGTGGACAGCGGCATCAGGGTGCGTTTGCACTTCGCAGTTCACTCCCCCACTTCCGCATCCTCGGATGCCGCGCTGTCTGCTCAGTGTTCCAGCGCTCTCGCGAGTGCATTACCCAGCAGCTGTGACTCACACGTACTCTCCTCAGGCATATCGAGGGCCGGGAGGTACCTATACGATCCGCAAACACCGCCCAATCTTCTATGGCGAGTTTATCAACGACGCGCACATGCGCCAGCGGTACTGGGCGCGCTCGTATCTCGGTAGGTCGTTCGTCGACGACTCAGGTTGTGTGCGCGACGCTGATGACCCTGATACAGGCTACCCGCCCGTGCGACGAGCAGAGAGCAATCCGACGCATTATGCAATGGCCGCGTTGCAGAAGATGGGCTACATTAGCTCGCTTATCACCGTGCGCATGCTCTCGCGCCAGTGTGTTGAACTTCATACTCACTCCTCGTTTGTACAGCAAAATGTCGACGGCCTGCACCATCGCGCCTACGCCGAGGACCTGTCCGTCTACCTCGAACCCCCGGCCGTCAAACCCGCCGAGTCTCCCGAAGCGCCTCTACCCGTCCTCGACCCGGCAATCCTCGAGCTGCACGGCACGCTGCGCCACGCGCACTGCCTCTCGTGCCACACGCCGACGGGGCGAGACGCGTTCCAGGACCGCCTGAGCGAGCTCAACCCGGCTTGGCTCGAGTACCAGCAGGAGATCGAGTCGGGGCTGCGGGAGGAGAAGCTGAACCCCGACGGTGACATCGAGCTGGGCCCGGGAGTCAGGTACGAGGACTTCACGGTCCCGCCGTGCGGGCACTGCGGCGGCCCAATGAAGCCTGTGCGTCGACGCTCCCGTCATGTGCTTCTTGTCGCTCGGCTCACTCGGTATACTATTACACAGCGCGTCATCTTCTTCGGCGAGTCGCTCGAACCCGTCACGCGCCGCCAGTCCGCGCACCTCGTCTCGTCCGCCTCGCAGCTCCTCGTCGCCGGCTCGTCCCTCGCTACCTTCTCGGCGTACCGCCTCGTGCGCCAGATGAAGGAGCAGGGCGGGCCCGTCGGGCTCGTCAACCTCGGCGAAAGTCGCGCCGACCCGATCGTCGACTGGCGCATCGGGTGGGAGGGCGGCGCAGGGGACGTGTTCCCGCTCGCTGTGAAGGAGTTGCTCCGGGACGAGACGAGGAAGGACGTCAAGGATGACGTAGAGAGGCTGTTGGTGCTGGGCAAAGTCAAGAAGGTGCCGCCGGGTCCTGCCGCATCGTAGAACGTCCGCAAGTAGACATGTAGCCGCATTCAATTCGCATCGCATTTCTCGTTCACACCCATCTGTCGCTAAGCTGTCGAAGATCAAGCCATGCTGATGATGCAGAGGGACACAAGTACAACACGTTGGGCGCAAGCACCTAACCCTCAGATTCTGAGGCACCGTTCCATCCTCCTCGCCTCCTGCCACCGCTCGGCCTCTATCTCGTCCGCGCGTTCTATGCCCACACGCACGCCGAGCGGCCCTGCAACCCCGACCTCGTGGCCGGGCACGACCCACTCGTCCGACCCGAGCAGCTCGGCCACGCGCGAGACGCACTCCTCGAGCGTCGGCTCGGGCGGGAAGTCGGCTTCGCTGATCGCAGGCGGTGCATCTCCCTCTTCGTCGCCGTGCCCCTCAGGCGCCGCGTCCGTGCTGTCGTCCGCTGCCGCCTCGCCGCGCATCTCGGCCGCGACGAGCGCCTCAAGTTCCTCATCCGTCAGCTCGTCAAACTCGTCGACGTCGTCCTGCGCGCCGCGCGGAGCGACCGCCCTCGCGGGGACGGCCCAGTCGCCCGCCGTGCGCCCGTACGTCACGTCGGCGAACTGCCGCTGCCGGCAGTCGTACACGCGGTCGACGACGCTCCCTCGCGGCGGGAGGACGCGCAGCGGCGGCGCGCCGTGCGACGCGCGCGTGCTCAGCGCCGACAGCAGGACGGGGTGGCACATTGGGTGGAGCGGCTCCGGCGCGGCGGCGAGGACGGCCGAGAGCTCGGCGAGGTGCGCACGCGGCGTGAGGAGAGTGCGAGGGAGCAGGTGCGTCCATGAGGGGCGGCCGATCAGCGCGTCGGGCTCGGTCCAGGCGTCGAACTCGTCTTCGTTGGTGACGAGCGGGGGCGCAAAGTCGCGCTCGTCGATGGGCGCAGACTCGGGCCCGGCGCCTTCCTCAGAGAAGAGGCCGACGAGGCGGGATGGGTCGTCGAGATGGAAGGTGAGGAGGGCGGTGAGGACCGACTGCCGAATAGCGGAGGGTAAGCAAGGGGGACCGCAAACGCTCGGAAAAGACCGCACCTTGTCTATGGAGACGCTATCGCTAATCAGGAGAACATTGTCCGAGCTGACGAGTTCCGACAGCTCGGAAAGGCCCGAGCCGACCGTCGGGTTGACGACGACCGCCTCAGGGCCGTAGACGTCGCTTTCGCTGTCGACCGAAGCGATGACCACGTCGGCCACGAGCGGCTCGAGTTCCGGTTGCTGGAAGAACTCGAGCAACAGCGGCGTCCACGAGATGCGCCCCTGCGTCTCGAGGATGACGACCGAGACCTTGAACGCTTCAGCAGGCGTCGTAGGGAGGTGGCGCTGCAGCGGGTGCTCCATGGTCGGCACGAGGTCAATCCACTTGAGGCGCAGGCGCGAGGCGAGGCGATTAAGCGTAGCCCAGCGGCCGCAGCGCGAGTCGTCCGACCATGCTGTCAAGTCGAGGTGCGACGAGTGGAAGAGGAAGCCGACGCCATCGAGCGGCGAACGCGGGAGGACCTTCTGGCGGAAGGTGTATTCTTGTTCACGCGAGGTCGTGTTGGATCGGAAGAGGACGAGGTGTTCAGGCGAATCGACTCGCGCCATGAGAAGCGAGAGCGAGTCGGGCTCAACGAAGAGCTTCGAATCGTCGAGGTACAGTACCCAGCCATTCGTATCGCGCCCGTGCACCTCGAGGTCGTACATGACCTGGGCGTTGCCGTCCGGAAGGGCGCACACGCAGTCGAAGTAGGCCTTGCGGGCGCCCGGATCAGTCGGTGGCGACGAGCACGTTTCGCCATCTGCGGCGAGACTGCCGCAGCGCTCGCACAAGACGTCGTACTCCTGCGCTGGGTCGGCGGGAAGGTCGAGCTCGAGGCGCTCATACGGCAGCGTCGGGACGTCGACGGCATCCTTGCGGAAAGCGATAGCCTGCTGGACTGACGAGTACGACTGAGAGGAGAGCGAGTCGACCTGGTCGGCAGCGAACGTTTCTGACGTGATGCGCGAGAGGACGGTGACTGTGCGACCGTACTGCGTGCCTGTATACGGAGTGTTGCAGTCGTGACTCTGGCGCGGGCAGTTGAGTGTGTGCTCGACGGCAATGCTCGACATGTTGGGCGCGCCGGGCAGCGACGGCGAAAGCTCGGGAACGGGCGGGAGAGACGCAACATCCTTGTTGTCGGCAAAATGATAGAAGAGCGCGTTGTAGGGGTCTTTGGTGCGTCGAGCGATGCCGTGTGACCTGTGTGACTCATGGGCGTGAGTGCTGGACGAGGCCACGGAGTGATAAAGCAGACTCACCAATGGTGAGCGATCGTGACGGGCTGGTTGCCGCACTTGACCTCGCGCCGCACGCCGAACCACTGGTAGTTACAGCCGCAAGGAAGAAGCTCGAGGTCCTCGGGGAAGAGCCGGAAGTGTGAGTTGATGAAGTCCTGCTCGCCCCACCTCGCCGGCGTGCTGTCCATCAGGCGGTAATGATGCACGACCGACTGGACGTAGCGGTCGACGAAGCCCGACTCCCGCATGCGCGCAATCTCGAACAGCGCGACGCCGCCGTTGACCTGCAGCGTCTCGAGCTCGCCGGTGTGCGCGCACGACGCAGGCGCGCTACGCTCCTTCGCCGCGCGTTCCGGGACGTTGCCGCACTGCAATCCAGGCGGTACGCGCCAGTGCAAGCCGATAGGCCAGCACTTGTCGGGAAAGCGCTGGCACGCGTCGCCCATGTCGACGCCCATCGAGACGAGCGCGGTCGAGAGGGGCTTGCCGTAGCATGCCGCGAGGTCCGAGACGACCGTGACGTCCGTGTCAAGGTACAGGACGCGTTCGGCGAACGAGATAATCTCGGGGAGGAACATCTTGCAGTGGGCGGAGACGTGAATGTCGGGATCCGAGAAGGGGAGGACTCGTCGGACGGCTTCGCGGCAGAGCATGTGGTCGTACAGGCGGAGCGTGTCGTCCGACCCTTCGAACCACTTCTCCAGCTCGCCGTGCAGGGTGTGCGACGCGATGAGGTGGAAGACGAGTTTGCGCGAAGTGGTAAAGTGCCGGACCGAGCGGATGACGGACTGCGCATGCTCGAAGCGGTTGCCGTCAAAGATGAGCGCGACGTTGAAGAAGTCGTCGTCATTGACTTCCTCCTTGACGCTCATGTGCAGCTTCGTCGGCGACCCGTTGGCGACCACCGTACCGGGCGCCGCTCCCTCGGGCGTAGCAGCCGCAAGAAGCGCGGCAGCCTTCTTCGCCTCGGCCTGCTTGGCTGCCTCGCGCCGTACGAGTCCCGACCAGCTCTTGTTCTCGCGCGAGATCGGCGTCAGCTTGAGGTGCACCTCGACACGGTCGCACTTGTCGGTTGCGAGCGGGTCGGATACGAGGCTGACGGTTGACCCAGGGCGGAGCGTCGCATCGCCGGACCATTCGGCGTATTGGTCGTCCATCGTCGCCCACTCCTGCAGGACTTGCGGCGCCTGGCCCGGCCCGTCGATGAGGACGACCGAGAGGCGGGTTCCGTCGCCACACGAGTGGAACGAGCGGTACCACACCTCGATCGCGACATCGAGGTGGCTCGGAGCGCGGAACGTGCGAACGGCGGCGATGGGGCCTTGGCGCACGCTCACAAAGCCCTCCTGGTTCTGGTCCTCAATGTACGGCTTCTTCGGGTGGTCGCGGTCGAGGACGAAGGACAAGCCCTCGGGAACGGCGTATCGGTCGGGCGAGAGCGACAGCGTCTCATTCGCCGGGTGGAACGAGTAGAACCAGCCGCTCCAACCTTGGTCGAGCTGGAAGTCGCGCCTTGAGTCGGCGAACGCCGGCGGCGAGAACTCGCGGGTGACGACGGACTTGAGGAGCATGAGCGCTGGCGCGAGGTTGAGCTCTTGCACCCGCGGGTCGTTAAGAAGCGGCACGGTCGCGTGGAAGTGGGCGTCCCACGGGTCCATCGAGAATTTCTGCGGGAACGCGGGTCAGGCGGCCTTCGCAACTGAGAGAGGTTGCGTTCTACGTACCATGCTCGCGCGTGCAGGATCGCTACGCGCAAAGATGAGCTCCTCGGGGACGACAAGGTGCTTGTCGTCGTCCTGCAACGCAAGGCGAGTCCAGAACTCCCAGTCCTCGGCGCCGACCTCCTGATAGGTGGAGAACCCGCCGATGCGGTCAAAGGCGTCGCGGCGGACAAAGATGTTGCCGCTGCCGTACGAGTTGGACAACAAGCCGGCGGACACTTCCTGGCCGAGGAACCAGTACGTGCGACGGTGAGGCAGGCCCCCCTCGAGAGACTCGTTGCGCGGGACGAGTGGGTTAATGTCGGTCGCAAACTCGTCGAGCCAGGTCGACAGTGCGCTCGCTCCCGTGCGATGTGCGACTGATACGAGAGTCGAAAGTGCGTGCGGCTTTAGGACATCGTCATCGTCGAGGAAGAGGAGGTATGTCCCCTTGGCGAAAGAAGCTGCGACGTTGCGCGCTTCGCCGAGATACGAGTTGTCGATGCGCCGGAAATGCCAGGGTGGACGACCGGCAAGAAGGGTCTCGTTGCGCATGTAGCGCGCCTCGAGCTCGCCGAGGGCAGCGAGCGTGTCGGGAGATGACGAGCCATCGTCGATCAGGACGACCTCGAAGTTGCGGTACGACTGGAGGAGGAGCGAGTCGAGCAGCTGCGGGACAAGGTGCGACCGCTCGTAGTGCGTCACGCAGATGCTCACGAGCGGGTCGGTCGTGCGCGGCTGGACTACCGGGTTTGGCAGGCTGACGAGCCAGTGATGGAACTTGACCCAGTCGACCGCGGCAGTATGCGTCTCGGGTGCGGCGCGCACGGGATGCCAGGGGTCGGTCGCGAGGCGCTCGAGGGTCTGCTCGAGCTTGCGCGCGAAGGGCTTGACGAGCGGCGCGGCGACAACGGCATCGCGGTCATCCGGGTGCACGAGCTCCGGGATTCCGCCGACGTTGCTCGTGATGAAGCGAATGTTGTGCGCGATGCACTCGAGGACGGTGCTGGGCGAGTTGTCGGCGAGCGAGGGAAGGAGGGCGAGGCGCGAAGCGTTTTGCAGGTACGAGAGGGCTTCGGCGCGGTCGTACGAGCCGAGAAACTCGAAGTCGAACGTTGCGTTCGTGTACTGCTTGATGGCGTCGAGTGCGCCCGTGAGGAGCGCGCTCACCTGCGTGCGCGATTTGACGTCGGGC
This sequence comes from Rhodotorula paludigena, assembly GCF_050403205.1. Taxonomy (NCBI): domain Eukaryota; kingdom Fungi; phylum Basidiomycota; class Microbotryomycetes; order Sporidiobolales; family Sporidiobolaceae; genus Rhodotorula; species Rhodotorula paludigena. The sequence goes on along the minus strand of NW_027481411.1, from coordinate 63,325 downwards.
TGGTCGCGGCCGAGGAAGGTGATCTGGCGGACAGCACCAAGCGCAGGCGATGGCCCCTCGTCCGCCGAGTAGAGCGACTCGAGCGCGGCAATGAGCAGCTTGGTGCCCTTGCGCTCCTCAAGGCGACCGAAGAAGACGAGCTCCGTAACGGGTTCAACCGCTGTGCTCGTCTCCCCAGGCGGCACCGCTGGCGCCTCGACGACATTCGGGATGACGAGCGAGTCGTGCGGAAGCTGCCAGCCGCGCCGCCGCGCATATTCGAGCATGTAGTCGCTCGGCGCAACGACGGCGTCCGCCCACTCGGCGGTGCGCTTCTCGAAGACGCCCAGCTCAACAGCGTACTTGTCGACTGGGTAGCGCTTGTTCAGCATGGCGGCCCACTCGACGTCGGCGCCGTGCAAGCCCACGACGAGCTTCGTGCGCTCGAGCGCGAGCCCTTCCTGCTTTGCGAGCGACGAAAAGTAGCCGATGCCGGTGTTGTCGGGGAAGTGCACGACGTCAAATTCGCCGTCGCGGGCCCGTAGCCAACGCCAGACGCGCATGGAGGCTGTCGGCGTCCATGCTTTGGGCCAGAAGGGCTGCGGCTCCTCCTCGACGAAGCGAAGCGAGATGCCGGCGCCCGCAAGTCTGCACGCAAGCCCCAGTCAGCTCTGCGAGGCCCGCAGCGACACCAAATGTCCCTTACGTACTCTGCGACTAGGGTTTCGCGCTTCACGACAGGGAACGTGTCTGCGAGATGGGCGACGAGGATGCTCGTGTCGAAGTCGGCGGCTGCGAGCGCCTGCGCTAGCTCGCTGAAGGCGGTCCCGATTCCGCCGTTCTTGTGCAAGCCCGACAGCTCGGACGTGACGATCAGGACGCGGGTCCTGCCGTGCGCAGCTGGAGGCTCTGGCGGTTGCCTTCGCGCGAGTTGGTGGTGCTCGTCTCGCCACGGCAGCGTCCTGCGGGCTTTGGCGGGCTGTGGGTGGTTCTCGAAGCGGTGCAGGATGCTCCCCCACGCATAGTCGGCACGCCTGGCGCGCTGCGAGGCTTCGTCGCCGCGACGAGGCGCGGCAGTCGATGCGGGCGGCGAGCATGCGCGACTCCAGCACACGAGGGCGACGACGAGGGCGACGAGGATGTAGCGCAGAGCCCTCAGGGCTTTGCGCGGAACCCTCATCCGCTCCGCACAGTCTCGCTGCGACCGCTTGCAGGCGACACCGTCCTCGCGCTCTTGCTTCCGCTCCGATCGCTTCACAGCTTTGCCCCGGCACACGTTCCGCGCGGCTATTCGAGGCAGCCAGAGACCTCAGCACGTCACTCGGAGAGCTAGCTCCCGCTTCCCGCGCTTCCGCCGCAGCTTCGTCTTCACCCCACCTCGACCCCACTCGCTCCCGTCTCGACCGCTCTCCGCCCTTTGACCGCGCACGCAAGACCAGGAGGTACCATGCCAACTCAGACGCAGGCTCTCGTGGTCGCCCAAGTCGGTGCTACGCCCGTCTTGACCGACATCGAACTCGCAGACCCGCAACCGAATGGTGCGGCCGCTCTCTCGGAACGGCGGCACACCTCTGCCTCGACCGTGAGGAATCGCAGCTGATTCCACGTGTTCGCGTCATCACAGAGGTGCTGGTCCGGATCACCGCCTGCGGAGTGTGCGTCGTTTGCCCCTGTCCTTCCTTGATCATGGCCTGACTACCGTGTACTCGCAGCTGCCATACCGACAACCTGATCCAACACGGCGGCATCCCTTCCGCTTTTCCCTCCATCCTCGGACACGAAGGCTCAGGCACAGTTGTCGCCATCGGCAGCGCCGTCACGCGCGTCCAGCCGGGCGATTCGGTCCTGCTGTCGTACTCGACCTGCGGCGAGTGCCCCTACTGCCAGAACGACCGCCCCGCAGCTTGCCAGAACTTTTTTGCTCAGAACTTCGGCAGGACGCGGAATGCTGCGGTGGGCAGCGACCCGGTGGCAAAGGCAGTCGCGACGGGAGAAGCGATTCATGGTGAGTACGACTTCCGCTGTTCTTTGCTATCTTTCGCTCAGGTAAGATCGGATACCTCAGGAACGTTCTTCGGTCAATCCGCATTCGGTCGACATGCGCTGGTCGTCAAGTCTTCCGTCGTCAAGGTCTCGCCCGGAACCGACCTAATCCAGCTAGCCCCCGTTGGTTGTGGTCTGCAGTCAGGGTGCGCAACCTTCGACAGCCCAGTTCATTTAGCTGCTGACCGAGATAAGCTCTTTCTTCAGCGCCGGCGTCTTGCTGAACAAGTTCAAGCCGTCGCCCGAGTCTTCCGTCGCCATTTTCGGTCTCGGTGCGGTCGGGTTCGGCGCGTGCGTCTCAAAGCTCATCTGCTCGAGATTCCACTTGAGCTGAACTCATGTACAAACATAGTCTCTGGGCCGCCGTACACCTCAAAGTCAAGACGATCATCGTTGTCGACCTCTTCCCCTCTCGCCGCGACCTAGCCCTATCGCAGGGCGCAACACACGCCCTCGCCGGCGACTCTCCCTCGCTGCTTGCCGACCTTCGTGCCCTGACCGGTGGCATGGGCGCGCAGTATGCCGTCGAGGCGACGGGCGTCGAGCGCGTGCTCAGGACGGCGTGGGAGGCTATCGCAAACTTCGGCCATGTGTGCAGTGTCGGCAACCCAGGTCCGGGCGTCAAGGGGCCGTTCGAGTGCGTTTCGGTTGACCCTTCCAAACCTTGGTGTCGCTCCGCCCCATCACTTGCTGTGCCGGACCTTCTCGACAGAGGCTCGAGTCGCGCGCGATCATCATAGTCAGCATGTACTGACTTGTTCTATGGACACCTTGCAGCATCAACGACATGGTCAACACGTCCAAGACGTGGAGCGGGTTGGCGGAAGGGGACTCGAACCCGCCCATCTTCGTCCCGCAGCTCATGCGGTGCGTCTCGCTGCAACGCATGTACCGCGCTTGCCTCGCCTCCGGCAGGTCAGCCATCTTGGTTTGCTGCAGATTCACTGAGTGCACGCTCGTGATGGCGACCGCAGGCTGTACGAGCAAGGAGAGTTCCCCATTCAGTCTATCTCGAAGGTGTACCCCGTCGAGCGGTACGACGAAGCTATTGCAGACATGTCCGTTGCCCACCTCTCTTCACTGATCACAACGTCCCGCTTGCTGACTACTTTGCGATGAGCAGGAAGGCGGGCACGGTCATCAAGCCCATCATCACCTTTGCGTGATCTAGTCAACAGCATTTTATCGAGCTGCAAAGCTTCCCGACCGCGCTGGACCAGTAGGCTCATCATACAACTCTGCGGGAGCTGGTCGAAATATGGAAGGACGGGGAAGCATGCATGCACAACTGGCGAGTTGCAGCTGCGCGGAAGCGGAAGCGGCTTTCCTCTCTGTCTCGCTGCCCCCCGCGAAGGATCTTTGGCGCCAAGCGTTGCGCAAGCGAGATGCGCCAGGCGCTATTGTAGGATCTCTGTGCGTGAGCCTGCGGGACTCCGGCGGGTCAAGGCGGCTACGGCTCTCCCCGCACACCGCGCCCTCTAGCCGCCGCCGTCGCTATCAGCGCGAGCCGGAGCAAGCGCTGCCCGGGACTCTCTACTTCTCGCTCTTGATGCTCTCGCGCCTCTCGAGCAGTCTCTCGCTCCACTCGCTCGCTCGCTGCCCCGCTGCTCTCCGTCCTCATCAGTTCACCAAGCTCCTCTCGACTATGGCTCCCTCGGCCAGAATCCAGCTCAACGGCAAGGAGCGCACCATCCCCACCGGTGTCTTCGTCAACAACGAATGGGTGCGCCCGCCCTGCTCTACTCCCTGTGCAGCGCCGACCAGTGCTCACCCCCACTTGCCTCCGTGCTTGCCGACTCACCTTCGCAGCTCGACTCGGCGGACGGCTCGTCATTTGAGGTCCTGAACCCTGCCACCGGCCAGCCCATCACGCACGTCGCGCACGCGAAAGAGGCCGACGTCGACCTCGCCGTCTCGGCCGCGCGCAAGGCGTTCAAGACGACGTGGGGCTCGCACTGCGCGCCCGAGGAGCGCGCGCGCTTGCTGAACAAGCTCGCCGACCTGATGGAGCGCGACCAGCAGTTCTTGGCCGAGCTGGAGAGCTTGAACGGTGGCAAAGGCGTTAGGATCGCGAGGGAGATGGACATTGCAGACACGATCGGCTGCTTGCGGTTCGTACAGCTTTATCTTGTCCCCGACACACTTGCGATGCTGACAGCAAATTCACAGGTACTACGCCGGCTGGGCGGGCAAGGTCGCTGGCGAGACGATCGAGACGTCGCGGAACAAGCAGGCCTACACCCTCCTTGAGCCCATCGGTGTTGCCGGCCAGGTCATTCCGTGGAATTATGTGCGTGGCTACCACCCTGCGCTGTGGGGTTGGCTTAGACTGGTGCTGACTTGCTCCGCGCGAACAGCCGTGCGTCTTTCGGCTGGACCTTACTCGCGTGCGGCTTGTCAACCGGATTGGACCCTAACAATGCGTTCTTTTAATGGCTTGCAGGCTTATGATGTGGGGCTGGAAGGTCGGACCGGCGCTCGCTGCGTGAGTTCGCCGGCCTTCCTCTGCAGGCGCTGGGGTCAGCTCAACTAACTGTCCTTGTGCGCGCCGATCCTCTCGATGCAGCGGCTGCTCAATCGTCATGAAGCCCTCGGAGCTCACGCCCTTGACCGCCCTCGCGCTGTGCGACCTCATCGTCGAAGCGGGCTACCCTGCCGGCGTCGTCAATGTCGTCGCAGGTCTCGGCGCAACGGCGGGCGCGGCCATCTCGAGCCACATGGACATCGACAAGGTGGCGTTCACCGGTAGCGTTACGACGGGGAGGAAGATCATGGAGGCTGCGGCGAAGAGCAACCTGAAAAAGGTGCGGCGCTTCCGCTTGCACCTCGCCGCTTCTGAGCCTAACGCATTCTCCGCTACTGTGACACAGGTCACGCTCGAGCTCGGCGGCAAGTCACCATCGCTTGTCTTCCCTTCAGCGGACCTCGATGAGGCGGCCAACTGGTCCGCGCTCGGCATTTTCTTCAACTCGGGCCAGGACTGCACCGCCGGCTCGCGCATCTTTGTCCACGAAGTACGTTGCACCCCCTTGGCATCGTGTTCTGCCCAACGCCCGACTTCACGGTCGTAGGCGGGAGGCCAGCTCGCATACCAGTAGTCCATGGCGACTGACGCCCGCTCCCCTTTCGCCCACCAGGACATCCACGACGCCTTCGTCGCCAAGCTCGTCGAGCGCGCCCGCGCATGCGCAATTGGCTCGCCGCTCGACGAGGCGACGTCGTTCGGCCCGCTCATCTCTGCGCAGCAGCGCGACAAGGTCCTCTCGTACATCTCTTCGGGCATCGACGAGGGAGCCAAGGTCGAGACGGGTGGGAAAAAGTGGCAGGAGGAGAACGGCGGGTACTACGTTGAGCCGACGGTGCTGACTGGGTGCCAGCCGGGTATGAAGGTCGTGCAGGAAGAGGTGCGGTCCTTTCCTCCGGCAGTCTCGTCGGTTGGCCTGTCTCCCTCCCGACTGGCGCTCTAACGTTCTGTTGAATTGGTACGCACAGATCTTTGGCCCCGTGTGCTCGGTCATCAAATTCTCGTCGGAGGAGGAGGCGCTCGCCCAGGCCAACGACTCGATTTACGGGCTCGCCGCAGCCGTCTTCACCAGTGCGTCACACTGTGGCACTTGAATCGCAGAGACATACTGATGCTCTCACCCGGAAATAGACGATGCGAAGCAGGCGATGCGTGTCTCGCGCGACCTGAGCGCTGGCACCAGTACGTGATCTTCTCGAGTTTCTCCCCCTCCTCCTTCTCGCGCCGTCAGCTTCCCATCTCTGCCCGCGCATCGACACGGCGCCCTGCTGGCCGCTCCTGCGCGCCGTCTGCTGACTCGTCCCGTCCTTCCCTCTCTCCCTTTTTCCGCCCGCAGTCTGGGTGAACAACTACGGCCTCCTCTCAAACGCCGTTCCCTTTGGTGGAATGCGTCAGTCGGGCATCGGGCGCGAACTCGGCCGGCAAGGCGTGTACGAGTACTGCTGTGCGCTGCTTTCTCTTTCTCCGTCGTGTCGATGGGCCGCTGACCGGTGTATGGACGGCGAGCAGCGACAAAGAGTGTGCACCACAACCTCGGCGAGGAGCTGTGCGTCTTCCACTGTCCTTTCGCATCGAGTCGAGGACTGACCAATTTGTCGTGCTCTGCAGCTCCTGGCCGCTCTGAGCGGGCAACCTCGGGGCAACCTGGTCGACGTTCGAACGTGTAGCAAGCAAGCTAGATCTCCCTTTGTAGAGCAGTGCAAGCAGCAACAGATTCAAGGCAAGCGGGAGAGCCCAAGGAAGCGGACTCGGCGTCTGCCCACAGAGTACCTAAGAGCTCCTCCGGACGCTCATCCCTCGACCCGCCGACCCAAGCTTCCCTCTGCATGGACGCACCACGGCGAAAAGCACGGAAGAAACGCAGATTGAGTTCGCCGCTCCGGTACACCGCCTTTTTCTCGCCCCACGTGACCCTCCTCTTCTATCGTCGTCAAACCACTTAGAGACCCTCTGCGATAAAGACTTGTTAGCGAGATACTTGAGTCGCCCTGTAAAGGGGACGCACCAGCGAGCGCAGCGTTGAGGCGCGAGACCCGGGACGCGACCGAGAGGTCGACCGTCTTGTCGGCAACGTCGACGACGAGGCCGCCGAGGACGGCCTCGTTGACGCGGTTCTCAAAGATGAGGCTCTTGCCGGCGGCGGCGAGCTGCGACGACTTGAGCGAGTCCTCGAGGCGCTTCTGGAGGTCCTTCTCGAGCGGGACGGCCGACGTGATGACGACCTTGACCTCGCCGCGGTGCGCGCTCATGATCTCGAGGAAGCCCTCGACGACCTTGTCCGTCTCGTACAGGCGGCCGTTCTCGCTCAGGACCTGGAAGAGGTTGCGGGTGAGGTCGGACGCGCCCTTGGGCGAGGCGGCCTTGAGGAGCGCGTCGATGCCGGCCGACTTGTCGGCGGCCGAGAGGACGGGGTTCGAGAGGAACTCGTGGATCTTGGCGTCCTTGCCGACGGTCGACTGGACGCCCTTGAGGTCGGTCTCGACGGCCTGGAGGGCGCTGCAGGACCGGCGAGGCAGATCAGCGGGGGCGCCGTCTCGCTTCTGCGCAAAGGGGGGGGGGGGCTTTACGCACTTGTTCTTGGCCGCAGCGGTGAAGAGGGCACCGGCGTACTTGCCCGCGAGGCCTGCGAGAGAGCGAGATCAAGCCCGAGACGAGAGGGGGTAACGGGTCAGCACGGGGCGACAACGAGACGGCGCGAGGGGCGGGCGCGGGGGGATGGCGCACCCTGGATCTGGATGGGCGGGGCCTGTGTGCGGCAGAGGGGCGAGTGTCAGCAGTGCGCGCGGGCAGAGGCGGGTGGGCGAGGCTCGAGGCGACGAGGGGACGCGGCGGTAGCGCGAGGCGGGGGCAGCGCGCGAACTCACGGTCGAGGCCGAGGCCTGGGTCGCGTAGGTGCGGACAGCCTGGGCAGCACGGCGGGCAAACATGGCTGGCGACGGGTGGAGCGAGGCGGGAGGACGAGCAGCCGAGCGAACCTCGCCTCGTCCAGCGCCAGCGCTCCTCGCCGCCGCCGCTACAGCGCTGCCTCTGCCTGGGGCCCTTAGGAAGTACGAGGCTGACAGATCCGACCCGCGCTGGCCTTTGCCCTCACCAGCGGTCTCGCCCACTGCTCCCGCCCTCGTCGAGCTTGCGCTTCCCCCTCTTCTCGAGTCGTCGCGCGACCCCTACGCCTGGCGGGCGCATCAGACCAGTCGCGCGGACACGCCGGCTGTCTAGCAGGCTTGCTAGTGATCCCTCGTGCTTCTGGGGTCCGGCTCTGAGGCATCGGAGGGGGCTCTGAGGCTCCCAAGCTCTGGAGGCGACAGCGTGGTCTTCGCGCCTCGCTTCTGCGCGCACCGACAGCTGCTGCCGTACCCTCGCCGAAGTGCGAGGCCTGTTCTTGCGTTTCGTCTTGTCCGCGCCCGCTGCCACCTCGGCCGCTGGACCGTCGCTCCAACCCCCTCCCTCTCGTTGCTCGTCCTTCCTTGCCCATGTTCCCCTGGCCGCCGTGGGCCGGAGATCATTTCAAGGCGCTTGGCGTGAAGATCCCGATTGAGTCGTGCCAACGACCCGGTGTTCCTCGTGCATCCGCGTGCCGCTCGACTGCGTGCAGCGCGTTGCTCGACACCCACGCACACAAAGAACTGCCGTTCGCCGATGTCGAGCAGCTCGAGCTGGAAGAGAACCCGCTCTTTGGCGTCTTGCAAGGGGACACCGAGCTCGCGCACCTGCTTGATCCCGCCGGTGACTTTGACTTGAAGGTGCGCCGTTGTGGCACTCGTCGATGCCGAATGCTTGCTCACTCGTGCGCATCTACAGCAGCAGCTGTTTGACGCGTGCGGCGGCTTCTTCGACTTGCCGTGGTTCGGTCTCCATCGGGCACCAAACCTGATCAGACGTGAGAGCCCTTCCCGACAGAAGTCTTCGCAAAGCGCTAAAAACAATTGCGTGCAGTTCCTCATTGGCTGCATTTCTGCATGCACAAGTTTCATCTCTGTGTGCCGCTACCGGACGCAGAGGGCCTCGATGCCTTGAGCCAAACGCTTGATCAGGTGGATGCGCTCCGGCGAGTCGAGCTTCGAGCCGGCAGAATCCCGACCAAGCGAACCTTCGTGCGTGGCGCTTCCGTCCCCCATCACATGGCGCTACACTCACCAGGATGACCGTTAGCACCACCTGCCTTTCGTTTTGCACGGCCGGCCGCTCTGCCTCATCTTGCCTTTCTTTCGCCCAGACTACCTCCTTGCCCACCGCAACTTCATCCACATCGACCGTCAAGACCCCCAACAGCGACCAAAGGTCGTCTGGCAGGACGGGAACGAGGCTGTCTTGGCTCACGTCAATCCTGACGGGACTGTCGCTTTGCCCGGAGGCTCGATCGCTGGTCCGATCGAGCTGCCGCAAGTGCGCCACCCTCACTACGCTATTTCGCTCGCTGCGCTCGTTGTCGCCGCCGCCTCGAAGTACTGGGCCCTAGACTGCACCGGCCGTGGTTTTGAGCCTCTCCACCCGGACTACAGGACTGCACTGAGCAAGTGCGCTTCTCTCGCTCTGCGCATCCTGTCCGACCCGCTCTACGCCGAGTCAAATAGCTCGTCGACACTTGAGGTGGGCGTCGACCTCTCAAAACGTCTGGCGATCGACGAGGATTTCGTGAGCCTTCTTCCTCGCACGTCGCCCAATGACGACGAGACCACACCGCCCGCGCCCCGTACCTCGCCCTCTCGCGCGAGACAGCGCGCACCACCTACTGCGTTTGGCTACTCGGCGAGCGAACCCGCTGGCGGCGGACCGCGGCAGGCCCCAGCGCCATATGGGCGCAGGAGGAACGCGCTTGCCGATGCGTGCTGCTTCGGCCGCTCGATCGGCGCATCGGATGCGTGGGAAGGTGGGTCAGCGACGGAGGCAAGTGAATTAGAGGTTGGGAACGGAGCGCTGGAGATCGGGGGGAGTGCTGAGGCCGAGGAGGCGGCGAGGAGGGTCGACGCTCGTTTCGACACACAGCAAAGTACATGTTCTTGCCCTCGTACCTCTCCGCTTATATTGACTAATATCATTCTCTCTACAGTTCTCAAGCTCGCGTGCGACCCGCGAGTCGAACCCCGCTACCGGCTGCACCTCATGACTCTCATCCTTGCTCCTCGTTCGTCTCGTTCCTGCGGCCTTCTCGCTCAGACACGCTTTCTCACTGGTGCATGGCTTCCGTAGAGATTGTTCCTGGGTACGTCGACCGCGACGTGCCCCTCTTCGCCCTCGCAGGCGCGAGCCACCCTTCACCCTCGGCTTCCCCCGCCGCTCCGCCGTCGCCTGCGCCGCCCGCATCGCCCGTGCAGCTGCCCGTCAAGGTCGAATCATACGGCAGCAGACGTCCGCAAGCGTTTGACGCCGCCTCGGGGGTCGAGAACGTTCCGCCTCCGCCACTTGCAGAGCAGCCGAGGCGTTCTTTCTGCCCAGCTCCACCTTTGACGTCCAAACCGAGGCTCAGGCTGAGCGGCATCAGATAGAGTACGCTGTCTCCACGTTGCTACGCCGAGTCGCCGTTGACCCTGACGGCCTGCAGCTCTTCGTCTCGCAAGCTCGCATGCTCGCCCGGCGCATTCGCAGATTCCTTCATTGCCTTCTTTGTTGTTCATCTATGCAGTGGCATCCTTCAGTTTCATCTTGACTTGCTGCTGAGCCTCTCGCAAGCTTCAGGCGCCTGAAGCGCTGGCTTGCGCCACGGGATCTCGGTCTCGTCTTTCCTTCTCGACTGCCTCTTCTTGGCCCTATCGACCCGACAGCCCTTCCTCGCACCTCCTCCACTACGTGTCCCGCTCTCTGGTCGTGGCGGTCTGCGGCGTCGCCTTGCGCCGTTGCTGCGCGTTTGTCGACAATGCTGGTCATCGTGCTTGCGTCAAAGTCATTCAAATACTGCTACGCCGCGTGCACCCGAGCGAGCAGCCGCGCCTGGCAGCGTGTTACGCCGTCGCGACTTCCCTTGCGCAGGCCGTGCTAGATCCTGACCAGCCGTGCGACATCTGCGACTTGCGTAGCGAATCCAGCATCCTGCGTGCTTTGACTGTCACCGCCTGGCCCTTCCGCCGCCGGCTGCAAGTCGAACGTCGTCCGATCAACAGCTGTACGAGGCAAGCGAAGCCACCGAGCACCGTAGCAGCGTGGTCGGCGAGCGAGAGCGTCGAGCACGGTCAACACCCTGAACGCGCAGCGGGCGCGGAGAACGGTAGCAAGGGCCTGTAAGCCAGAGAGGAGGCCAAAGATGACCATCAGCAGGCGATCCAGCCCGTAGCGGCGGCCGTAGAGCGGTGTGATGTCGCTGCAAGCCGCAATAGCCGGCGCGAGCAAGGCGCAGTTGTATTGCCCACAGCCGCGCTCGATTTTCTTCGGGACTCCGCTCCACCTGCCACCAGCACCTGCGCGTAAGCTTGCTGTGCTCCCCGTCCAGCCCGCGCCTGCCCGCCCTGCCCGCCCAGCCGCGCCGCCGCCCGCGTCGCCGCCCGCCTTTGTCGTCTGCGAGGAATCCTCCCGACCGCCGCACACCGCCGCACGCCGCCGGGGGACCACCGTGCGCGTGACCAGGCGCGTGCTAGACATTCGTGTGGCCTTTCTGGCCCGCGCGCATCCCGGTCGAGCGCGTCGGTCGATGCACGCGAGCACGGGGACGAACCCCGGATCCCACCTGCTCGCGCGCCGGTCGCATCGCACGCTGGGCTTGCAAGGACCGGTGCAGAGGCTGCAGAAGGAGCAAAGATGTGCCAGAGCCGCGCAGGAACAACCCGCTGACCCGCAACATCGCGTTCGCAGGATGTCGTCCTTCTTCCGCAGTGCAGCAGACTCGGACTCGTCGTCTTCGTCGTCTGACGAGGAGGAGCTCCGCTCTTCCGGCTCCGACTCGGACTCGGACGCGCCCCAGCAGCAGCAGAAGAAGGCCCCCGCCGCCGCTGCGGGCAAGGGCCGCTTCCTCCGCAAGACCGACTCTGCCTCGTCCGACAGCGACTCGTCCGACAGCGACGACTCGGACTCGGACTCGGACAGCGACGATGAGCCCCGCCGCCCGGCCGCGGGCGCCGCCGCCGCCGCTACTGCCGAGGCGGCGAAGAAGCCCGCTGGCTCGCGCTTCCTCCGTGGTGCCGCGTCCGACGACTCGGACGACTCGGACGAGGACCGTCCCGCGGTCGTCAAATCGGCCAAGGACAAGCGCATGGACGAGGTCGAGGGCTCGGTCAAGGCGATCGAGAACGCGGCCAAGATCAACGACTGGGTCGCCATCTCGAACGGTGCGTAGCGGCGTGACAGTCGCTTGCTATTGTCGCCACAGCTCATGTGTCGCAGACGATGGTACTCACGCTCGATTTGCGCAACAGAGTTCGACAAGGTCGTCCGCCTCGTCTCGCGCATGACTGCCGACCCCATTCCCGTCGGCTTCTACCGCGTCCTGTCCAACCTCGACGAGATGGTCGCGACCGCGCAGGGCAACCGCAAGAAGATGAACGCGACCAACTCGAAGGCGCTCAACTCGATGAAGCAGAAGGTCAAGAAGGTCCAGCGCGAGCACGAGTCGAGCCTCGGCCGCTACCGCGCCGACCCGGAGGCGTTCGAGCGCAGCCTCTCGGCGCCCGCTGCCGCCGCCGCTGCCCCCGCACCGAAGAAGAAGGGCCCGATCGCGGTTGCGGCCGACGCTGACGGCGACGACGACGGTTTCGAGACGGTCGGCGCGCCCAAGGGTAAGAGCGGCGCCGCCGCCGCTCAGGCTCAGGCGCAGGCCTCGTCTGAGGGCATCTACAAGGCCCTCACGGCCGTCCTAGAGGCGCGTGGTCGCAAGAACACGGACCGCAACGAGCAGATCCGCACCCTCGATGGTCTCCTCGAGGTTGCCGCGACGACGTACCAGAAGATCCGTGTCGTCCTCGCTCTCATCGCCGCCCACCTCGACTACAATCCCGCCGCCAACGCCTACATGCCGCTCGAGTCGTGGTCCGCCGCGCGCGAGCAGCTCGACGCCCTCCTCCAGCTTCTCCTCGACGACGACAAGTACGCCGTCCGCGAGGAGGCGCCCGATTACGACGACCAGGTCGAGCGCGCGCCGTCCGAGAGCGAGCCCGTCGTCGTCATCCGCGGCAGCGTCATGTCGTTCGTCGAGCGCCTCGACGACGAGTTCACCAAGAGCCTGCAGAACCTCGACCCGCACGCGGGCGAGTACATCGACCGTCTCAAGGACGAGCGCATCATCTACGCGACCATCGTCACTGCGCAGGTCCTCTTCGAGCGCCAGGGCGCCGTTGGGCAGGACCACCTCGACCGCGTCGTCATGCGCCGCCTCGAGCACATCTACTGCAAGCCCGATGCCGTTACGCGCGCGCTCGAGGCGTCGCTGCCCTCGGTCGCGAGCCAGTCGGCTGTGTGGCCCTCGTCGACCGAGTCGTCGCAGGCGTCGTCGTTCTCGGCGCTCGCGCTCGTGCGCGCGCTGTGCGTCCGCCTGTACAAGACGACCAACTCGCTCCTGCGCACGCGCGCCATGCTCTCACACATCTACCACTACGCCCTCCACGACGACTACTACACGGCGCGCGACATGCTCCTCATGTCGCACCTCCAGGACACGGTCGGCAACGCCGACGTGCAGACGCAGATCCTGTACAACCGCACGGTCGTGCAGGTCGGCCTGTGCGCGTTCCGCCTCGGCCTCATCCGCGAGGCGCAGAGCACGCTCCAGGAGATCTTTGCGACGCAGCGCGTCAAGGAGCTCCTCGCGCAGGGCGTCCAGGCGCAGCGCTACTCGACCATCACGCCCGAGCAGGAGCGCGCCGAGCGCGCGCGCCAGCTCCCGTTCCACATGCACATCAACCTCGAGCTCCTCGAGGTCGTGTACCTCGTCAGCTCGATGCTCCTCGAGGTGCCGCTCCTCGCGCAGAGCGCCGGCGACGCCGAGCAGCTCAAGAAGAAGGTCGTCTCGCGCACGTTCCGCCGCATGCTCGACTATGCCAACCGCCAGGTGTTTGTCGGCCCGCCCGAGAACAAGCGCGACCACGTCATGCAGGCGACCAAGGCGCTGCAGCAGGGCGACTGGCGCAAGTGCGTCGAGCTCGTCCACGCCATCAAGGTCTGGGGCCTCATGCCCAACGAGAAGGAGGTCAAGGAGATGATTGCTCGGTGCGTCTCTTCATCGCTCGCTATCTGGCTCGCCGGGGGGTTCCGCTGACGCTGTTCTCTTCTCGCGTTGTCAGCAAGATCCAGGAGGAGGGCCTGCGGACATACCTCTTTACGTACGCGCCGCACTACACGACGCTCTCGCTCCAGCACCTTGCGACGACGTTCGACCTCCCGCTGTCGACGGCAACGTCGCTCGTGAGCAAGATGATCTGGACCGAGCAGCTCGACGCCAAGCTCGACCCGGTGCAGCAGGTTGTCGTCCTCCAGGCCGAGGTCGTCACGCCGCTGCAGCGCCTCGCGCTCTCGCTCGTCGACAAGGCGGCGCAGCTCGCTGACGGCTCGGAGCGCTACCTCGACGCCAAGCTCGCGCAGGGCAGCGACCAGCAGGGCGGCCCCGGCGGGCGCGGCGACGGCCCCGGCGGGCGCGGTGACGGGCAGCGCGGCGAGGGAGCGCAACGGCGCGAAGGCGGCGAGCGGCGCGGCGGCGCAGGGCGCGGCGGGCGTGGCGGGCGCGGCGGGCGGCAGGGCGGCGCAGCGAGTCGGTTCAACCAGGGCGCGCTGGGGCGGTCGATCCAGGTCTGAGGAGCAGATCGCGCACACCGGAAAACGGGGGTTCCGTCGTTTAGACGCTGTACTGCATTCTTTCTTTTCCTTTCCGTCATCGTCCCGCTTGGTTCGTCGAGCAAGGCAACGAGGAGAGGATGGCGCGACAAGTCGCTTGACTGGCTGTTGATGCTGCGGCGGTGTTGTGCTCAGGTCACTTTACTCTCTGTTGGTGTGCAGATGCCCACTGCAGAGTGGGAAGCGCCCATCTGCCGTCATCGGTTGTCGTCTGGCGCGACGAGGCGACACTCTCGTTTCCTCTCCACTCTCTGCCTTTTTCCTATGCGAAAGGGCGAGAATGGCGCCACAGCTACCTCCAGAGCTCGTACTGGCCTGCCTGCAGCAGCTCGACCCCGCTGACATCCAGACGATCCCCACCTTGGTCGCCGCTGCCCAAGTCTCGACGTCGTTCGCCGCGCTCGCAAAGGCGGCGGTGCTATGGAGACCCGTCGCAGATGCGCAGTATCATCAGCACCGGCCTCCCTCCGATCGAGCCGCGTTCGAAGCAGATGCTTTCGCCTATACCGCCTCTCGTCGCCGGAAGGACCTCCGCGCTCGCAGCCTCGTCCGCGAGCTCCAGCGCCCGTACAACCGCCTCGAGCTCGTCGACAAATTGCGGCAGCTCGGCTCCGACGTCATCGAGAATCGCTTGTGGGCGCCGAGCGAGTTCAGCGAGGACAAGCGCCCACAGAGCTGGCTTTCCCTCCGCCATTGGGCCAACGAGGCACGCCGCACGCTCCTTCGTGACGAGGCGATCGAGCTCTGGCGCGCGATCGCCGAGCGGGATGCACGGGGCGAGGAGGCCGACGACGACTTTGAGCGCGGCTTGGATGCCTTCGCTGCGTTCCGCGGGATCGACCCAACGCTGCTGCCGCGCGAGCGCTACGACGTCTACCGGCACCACCAGGAGCTCGTCGAGGCGACCAAGACACTCCCGTTCCAGGGTGCGCAGCAGCTTGAGTACCTCGCGAACGAAGTCCATGAGCATATGAAGCGGCTCCGACTCGGGCCCGCTCTTGATGGAACGTTTCACAACCTCGACAACCACTACGTCGAGATCGTGTGGTCGCGCGCCGAGCTGCACCGCGAGGGCGAGAACGAGGGCACCCTTCCCATGACGCTCGTCGCGATCTTCTGCTCGCTCGTCCGTCGCCTTCCCATCGCGCGTGAGCTGGGCATACGCGCACGCCCGATCGGATTCCCGGGAACTGTGCTCGCCGGGCTTGCTTTCGACGGCTCGAGCGAGTGGACGTACTGCAACGTCTTCAAGGGAACAACAATCGTGCGGCCTGCGGCGCTGCGCGAGATGCTAGCCGCAGTGGGACAGCCTGCCCTGCCCGAGTTCCTCGAGCCGGCGAGCGCAAAGGCGATGGTGCGTTGTCGCGTTCGTTCCCGCCTTGCCACTCGGCTCACAAGCCTTTGTGCACGTCGACAGTGCCTCCGCGTAGCCCGCAACATCCTCACTTCGATCCGCTCGGGCGACCAATCCATCGGTGTCCCGATCGGGCACAGCGTCGCCACCTCTGCGCTCTACTCCGTCGCGCACGCCCTCTTCGTCTTCTCGTCACCCCCGTCGAGCGGCGGCGCGCCGCAGCCGTTCGAGCGCGGCGTGCAGGACCAGTATGCCGGGTGGCTGCGCTCGCTCGTGCAGAGCGAGTTCCCTCTCGACGTCTCGCACCTCGAGCGCGCCGTCGCCCCCGCGCTCTCGGGTGCGCTCGCGCGCGAGACGCGCGACCTGTGCGCGGCGATCCGCGCGGACGACCAGGGGCCAAGGGAGCAGAAGCTCGTCAGTGCGCGCATACGGTGGCGCATCGGACACGTGTTTGAGCACAGGCTCTTTGAGTATCGCGCGGTGATCCGTGGGTGGGACTACCGTTGCGAGGCGAGCGAGGAGTGTGCGTCGGGAGTCTCCCTCCCTCTCCGGCATCCTTCCAATGCTGAGTCCGGGTCATTGACGCTCTCGGTTGCACGACGGCAGGGATCCAGCAGATGCGCGTCGACTCGCTCCCGTTTGGCCGCGCGCAGCCTTTCTACCACGTCCTCGTGCTCAACGACGGCTCGTCGCGCTACGTCGCGCACGAGAACGTGACCGACTTTGCATTCGCGGACGAGGACGCCGTCGTCGAGCGCGCGCTCAAGATTGACGGGATCGGCAAGTGGTTCAGGCGCAGAGAGCGAGCAGAGAATGGGCGGTGGGTATTTGTCCCGAGCGAGGAGGTCGAGGCCGAGTATCCCGATTCGTAGATGCTCCCTCACGTATAGAGACTTGCTTGTACTCTCATCACTCACTGCTGGCCCAGACGATACGGTCATGATCGCTTCTATTTCTCACTTTTTCCCTAGACCTGCCGCGTGCTGCGTTGTCTTCTGGATGCACGTCGCCACTGTATTGAGCGAGCGGGAGAGAGCCATCAGCATCATGCTGCTGAGCTCGGGACCCAATCAGAGCGAGGCGCACCTGCTCCTCGCACGCCGTCCTGCTCGAGACTCATCAAGCCGGCAATGGTGCACCCGCCCGGCGCTGCGCGAGTGTACATGGTCGGGTCAGCATCTCATTGCGACTCGAGTGCAGTCCAACCCATGTTGACGTACTGGTGACGCTGTCCTTGAGGACAGCCGGATGCGTCCCCGTTTCGAGCACCATCCTCGCCGCGCCCTGCATCGCTGCGGCGCGTGCACATGGACCAGGTCTCAGTCACTCCGGCAGACGAATGACGAGCGAGAAACGCACTCTGCGCGGCGAGCTCGAGCGCGTCGGCGGGCGGGACGCCCATCATTGTGCCGCCTGCAGCCATGGCTTCGAGCAGGAGGAACATGAACGCCGGGCCGGACCCTGCGATCGCCGTCACGGCGTCAAAGTGCTGTATAGCGCATGGTGTCAGCAAGCCTAGTCAGTCTCTGCAGCTTGGAAGGGGCGGGAGGAGGGAAGGACGGAACCTTCTCGTCCATGAAGCGGCAGCGGCCGATCGGCGTCAGGAGCGCGAGGAGCATGTCGCGGTACGAGGGTGTCTGCGGCGCCTGTTCGTCGAGAGACGAGATGACGACCATCCCTTCTCGGATCTGCGCGTGTAAATCCCGCCGCATGCGAGTGTGAGCTCTCGAAGCGTACCGACAACAGCGCGAACGCACCCGTGCAGGCGTGTTGGTCATGACGCGCACGACGGTGCACGAGTTGGGGACCCACGCGCGCATCTGGGCGATGGTCGTCCCCGCGAGGATCGAGACGACGAGCTTGCCCTCGAGCGCGGCGGCCATGCCGTCGGCTTGCAGCACGTGCGAGGCGAGGTAAGGCTTGCAGCTGCGGGTCGTCGGAGTGGTCAGGAGGTGCTTCGAGCGCTACGGACCGGGAAGCGCGAGCGAAGAGAGGGCGGAGACGGACCAGAGGAGGACGACATCCGACTCGCGCACGCTCTGGACGTTGTCGGCGCTCTGGCGCACCTCGACGCGTTTGCCGAGCTCGCCGAGGGCGTCGAAGGTCTTGCGGAGCTTCTGCGCCGACTCGGCACGGTTGACGGTCGCGATGAAGCTGGAGGAGAACGCGGCGGGGTTGTGACAAGGGCGATGCCACGCAGGCGACGAGTCAGACTGGGTACTACGAGGCTGCAGAGCGACACGCACCGGTCCGGGCGGGCGTCTTGCTCGGGTTTGGCGCTATCGTGGTTGAAAGAGGAAGCGGACGCGAGGTTGTGGATGACGCCCGAGAGGACTGCGACACCCATTGTGCCACATCCAAGGACACAGAGCTGGTACGGCATCCTTTCACGATCCGTGCAGGCAGTCTGAGAGCGGAGAGATGGAGATGTGGGGGCCGTGGGAGGAGGAGCGATACGGAGGCGGTGAAAGCGTCGAGCAGCGAGGGCCCAGTCTAATGACGCAGCTCAAGGGCGGTTTATCCTGCAGGTCGGTGCACTGCACGTAGCGGGAAGCTGACGACGCGAGGACTTGGGCCGCCCAAGGCATTCGCGGCTTTCGCTCCGCCCTTCTCCTCGCTTCGCCGCTCCCGCAGGCGTGCTGCACAGAGCTTCGTGCAAGCCTGGTAGCCCTCGAGTCCCTCGCACGTGAACCCGCTTTTCTCTCGTGCGCGTCATCGCCCTTCGCTCGCTCTCGAAGCGCTCTTTCTTGGGCATCTTCGACTTGTCCGCACTGCTTGTTCCGCGCGCTTCCCGTCCGGTTTTGGGTATGCAAGACCATGCTGCGCCTCGCAGAACTGTTCAGCATTCCCGTGTGCCCTCGTCGGCGGACTGTCACCTCTGGGCAGCGTCCGTTGCGTCCGGTGCACCCGATAGCAGCATCACCGAAGCGCCCGACTTACGTGACGACGATCCTGTCCTAGACTGGCAGAGCGGGCAACGCGGGTCGCGGCCTGTTCGGCACAATGAGCCTGCCGAGGAGGAGGATGCGACCGAGGAGGAGGGAGACGGCGCAGCGGTTCCCGCGTACACACTGCCGTCGATGCACGACGCACGCACGGAGGAAGAGGCGGCCTGCATTCATGCGCTGTTTGCCACCTGGACAGCCTGGCTCACCTCGGACGACCCGCCTGAATCGCGTTTCCGCCAGGCTGCCCGCGTCGTGCGTTCTTCAACATCAAGCTGTGAGGGATTGTTCTAATCTAATATCCGCAGTTCTCCAAGAAGTAATTCAGAACTGTACAAGGGACGCTGGACGGCGCCGACCTCGCTGTTCTTCGACAACCTCCTGCGCGAATGGGCCACATTGGCCGCGCCCGCTCGACCCTCGTACAAATTCGTGGTAGGCGAAAGCAACCTGACTGTGCGTGGCTTTGTCAAGCCTTATCCTGTGAACGAGCTGACCTTCCTTGCTCACAGGCCGCCAAGATGCTGCTCTACCGCTCTTACGCCGGAAACGACGGTAGCGTGCGTATCGCCGTTTTCGTCTCGGCTACTCATCACCTGCTTACATCTTCTTCCGTTCACAGGGCTTCGTCTCGCCGCTCGACGAGATATCGCAGGACCTTCGGAACCTTAGTTTGGGACGCCAACTCACCGAGGAGAACATCAGAGCGCATCTCGAGCTGCTCAACAACGCCGCCCAAATCTTCGATGGCGGCAATGATGATCAGGCGAGCGTCTCGTCACTGCACTCGTCCGACCGGACCAACGCGAGCAGCGCCCTCTTTGACGACGAGGTGCCAGACCTTCTCCAAGCATTCGTCTACCTGGCAAAGCTGTCCGCCGCGTTGCGCGACCGCATTGCGGCAGAGCGCATGCTCATCACAAATGGAATCCGGATGGACGTCTTCCAAGCAGCGCACATTATCCCTCACCGGCCCTCGAAGCTGTACTTGCTGTTCGCCCTAAAGGTCGGAGCAACTTACGCAATCTTAATTTCCAGCTTGTGCTGACCTGTTTACCTACTAGATCATGACCCTCCTCGCGCTCAACGTCTTTTGATCCCACCTTCAACATTGATAGTCCGGTGAACCTTTTCCAACGTATGCTGCTACTCAATCAGGCGTCATCACTAGTGCCTGACATGCCTCCCTGCCGTTACAGTGGAGAACGAGTGGCATCCCATGTTCGACAAGGACGCCATCCTAATTCTGCCGCATCGCCCGTTCCTTCTCGCCGTCCTCGAGCACGTCCACACCTCCGGCAGGAACTCGCAGGGCGCCGACAAGCCGCTGTATGTGAGTCATGTTGTTGATCCCTTCTCTTGCTGTTACTGACCCCGTCTGTCTGCGCAAACAGGTCCTCCTTGACGAGCTTGCGACGCCACACACTGTTGCGACCCTGCCATATACTGTCTATGCGCTTCGGCCGGCGGTCGTCAATGGTTTGATCCTCAATGATATCTCCAGCGAGAACCCATACGGGCAGCCGTACCTTTCGAGCGCCGACGGCCTCTTTCGCAACCAGGCCGGTGAGGCGCTCGGTCACCGCATCTTCTCCCGCACGAAGACGCGAGCGAGCTCGATGGCCTTCATCATCAACGGCGCAAACAAGGTCATCTTTGCGCTACAGAAGGACGACTTCGATCTTCCGCCCGCGGTTGTCGAGGACGCTCTCTTGTGCGTCTCAATCGTCTACCACCTCATCTGCAACGCCGCGCCGCATGCCGAGATGTTCAAGCACGCGCTTTCAGCCGCCTCGCTCGCCAGCGCCAAGGCTCACACGCGCTTGAAGCGCAAGCACGAGCGCGAAGACGCCGCGTTCAGGTAGACATTCCCATTTTGCGAGCAGCTCGCTCGATTGTCCTGCTCGGCGATGCCCCCTTCCGTGATGCGATAGCTCGTGCAATACCTCTGTGCTCTCCTATATGCTCTCAACGACGCACTCGAGTCTTGGGCGGGTGAGTCGCAGTGAACGTCGCAGTCGAGCGCTGCTTTGTGATCGCGCATCCCTCTCTTGGGGTCACCGTCCGTGCAAGCTCGATTGAAACGACTCGAGTCGACGGACACTGCTAGCGACTCACACGAAGGACGAGAAAGCGGAACATGAGTTGAGGAGAGGTGCGGCTTGCACGGTGCAATTCGGCGCATCCCTTGCTCGCACAGTCTGCGCGGCTAGAGACTTGCACGATGGGTCTCGTCGACTACGGCTCAGACTCGGACTCGGACTCGGCCCCTGCCCCATCCCGCGCCGCTGCTGCTCCGGCTCCTCCGTCTCGCGCTGGCGGCCTTCAGCTCCCGCCGCCAAAGAGCGGCGCACTGAACCTGCCCCCGCCCAATTCCGTCTCCGACGCAGCCCCTGCCGCACCGCCCAGGAAGGCAAAGGACAAGGGCCCCGTCCGAATCCTCCTCGACCTCCCCGCGCCCTCTGCCTCTTCAGCGGCGGACGCCGACGCCGATGAGCCCGCCAAGAAGCGTCCCAAGCTTGCACTCGGTAGCAGTGGCAGCAGCGGCGCACCGTTGACCGGCCTCGCTGCCATGCTGCCCAAACCCAAGCACGAGGTAAAGGCGCCGCCTCCTCCTCCCGCTGCCGCAGCGAAATCCGCCGCACCCGCAGGGCCGAGCGGCCTCGACGGGCTCTTCGACGGCGAAAATGCGGGGGCCGCGGCGGCGCCGGCGAGCAAGCCTGCCCCCATGTTCCTCCCGCCTTCAGTCGCAGCAAAGGGGAAGGGCAAGGCGGCCGCTCCCCCTCCTCCACCCGCAGAGCCTGCTGTGGACTTCTTCGGCATTGGTGCGTGCTTTTCTCGCTCCCTCTCGTAGTGTCCGAACCGAGAGTCCTGACGCTCTCGAGTGCCGCAGGCTCCGTCACCTTCGCCTCCTCTTCCGCGTCTTCCTCCAGCTCGAAGCCCTCCCGTACCTTCTCCGCCGCACCCTCCGTGTCCTCCGCCCCCTCCACCTCTGCCGCTGCGCCTCCCGCAGCCGCAAAGAAGCCGACTGCCGCAGACCCATACCCAGGGTTCACGCAGCTCCCGTCGGGCGAGTGGGTCGCAAAAGACCAAGAGACGTACGAAATGTGGATGGCCTGGCAGCAGCAGCAACAGCAGCAGCAACAGCAGCAGCAACAGGAGGCGGGCGACGTGCCGCGCGGGTTTGACGACGCCGCGATCCGCGACCAGGGCGGGTTGGTCGATGTCGACGAGGAGAAGCAGCGCGCGAGGGACGCGTGGGCGAACCGACCGAGTCAGGTTCCGGGCAAGGAGGGCGACGAGAAGTACAAGACGGCGGCCGAGGTCCGCGGGGTGCGTTTGCCTTTTCCCAGCTTCCCTCTCTCACTGTCCCGTGCCGTGACTGATCGATACGGGCTTGCGCAGATCCCGAAGCAGCTCGGCGGGCAGGCCAAGCGCAAGCATCAGCTGTCGAGCCTTCTCGCGGCCGCGCACGACAACCGCGCAGAACTCGAGGAGCGCATCGCCCAGGCGCGGCAGAACCGCAAGGGCGCCGGCAACAAGTATGGTGCGCCTCTCTCTCTCCTGCTCCTCTGGTGTTTGCGTGCGCACATTCTGACCTCGCTCTTGCCTCGACAGGATTCTGAGCGCAGCATACGTAGACCAGCTTGCAACTCGCTCGTCCTCTGGGGCTCTGGCTCCTCAGTCGAGAGAAAAGCGAAGGGGTGCAGTTCTTCCCTCGCTACAGATCAAAGTCGCTATCGCCGTCGTCGCTCCCGCCCTTTGCCCTCCTCCGCGCCTCTTCCAGCTTCGTCCCCCTCCGGATCCCGCTCCGCCTCCCGCCGCCCACGAACGCCTGCTCGTCCTCGCTCTCATCGTCGCTCGCGTCATCCTTGTCCCCACGCGGCTTCGTCGGCCGCCCCTCGCCCGCCGCTGCGCCGCCCTTGGTGACGGGCGCGGTTGCGTCGCCGCGCGAGGAGAACTGGGACGAGACGGGCGCTTGGTCGTACCCGACCTTGTTGTGGAAGTCGACGCCGCGGAAGGCGAACAGGATCCGCTCGACGTCTGTTTGGTCCCATGTCAGTTTCAGCTTGCGTCCCCAAAGAGAGGGAGGACAGCGGGACGCACCGCGCAAGGTCGCCTTCATCCCGCCCATGGACCCGAGCCCGACAATCTGCCCCATCATCTGCCCCTTGCGGTACACGAGCATAGTCGGGACGTTCTTGTCCGGGTAGTTTTCGATGCAATGGTCGGCGACGATCGAGACAAACTTGGTCGACGGGTACAGTGACGCGAGCTCGTGAACCAGCGGCATCAGCTTCTTCGACTCGGGGATGCTGTGCGTCAACAAAGATGTAGTCGCATCAGTAGCGAGTCTCGGAAGAGCGCGCTGACCGATAGTGACGACGACGCACCTGTCCTTGAACAAGACGCAGACGACGCCCGTCCCCCATCCCTCGGGCTCGCCCGGCAGCTCCTCGTTACTTGCCTCTGTCACCTCGCGCTTGTAGTCGACCTTTCCGATCGGGTACACGCGCCCGAACCGGCGCTTGCCCAACGTCTCCTTCTCGCGCTCGCGCCGCTTCTCGAGCGCTTCTTCGAGCGCCTGGCGAGAAGTCGCGTCGTCCTTTGCGAGGGAGAGGTCGTCGAGGTCGAGCTCGGAGAGGGTCGGGGAGGGCGGCGCGGGAGGCGGTGATGGCGAGCGAGAGCCGGACGACTCCTTGGGCGGGATGATGCCATGTCGCCGGAGCGCGTCGTTGAACTCGGTGTCTTCCTCGTAGTTGATCGGCGCCTGTGAGCCGCTTCGAACGTTAGCATTCGCGGGTTCTGGAGCGCCGGGCTGGGACTGACCATGTCGTCGCAGCAGGTGGGGGAAGCGGAGGAGTGGGAGCAGCGGGCGGCGCTTGAGCAGCTCTGTGAGGTACCTCAGCGGCACTAGGTGGCCTGGAAGAGCTCTTCTGTCACAATGAAGCGACTTGTGTGTGGCGAAGCGACCTGATCAACGCGCAGCGATGGGGTTGTCCTCCTGCGCCCTCGCCCTTTGTCACCTTGCGGGTCCTACGTGACGAGTATGGACCAGTTGAGCTACTGTGAGCGCTTTCATGCCTCGCAACAATCTCCTCGCGCTTTTAAAGCGATCTCATGCTTCTGCTTTTCGCGTCGTGTGCTGCTGTGTCCATCCCTGCAAACCCTGCTGTTGGCTGCATCAGCTCCGACGCAATGCTTTGCTGTCTATCGAAGCCGTGCTGATCAGGCGCCGTCAGAATTGGCATTCGACAGTTGTTGCAGATCGCCGTATCTGTATGCATAAGGTAGGGGCGCCCCTCATTAAAGGCCGCGTGGCCCAATGGCAAGGCGTCTGACTACGACGAGCTTCTAGCTCGACGCTATCAGGAGATTGTGGGTTCGAACCCCATCGTGGTCAAACTTTTTTGGTTCTCCGCTGGGCGAGGCGAACTCTCCTTCTCGCGAGCGCCAGGTAGCCTTTTGCTCTGTGCTGGCTGGCGCAGACAAAGCAGAACCCTCGCAGGTGTTGCCCAGTGCCGCGCAGAGAGCGTCCACGATTCTTTGCAGAACTAAGTCGACGTCCTGTCCGTCGGGACACCTTACCAGTTATCCTTTATCTACGCTCGCCAACGCCCACTGTAGTAGTGCTTACAGGAGTTGCAGAGCAGAGAGGCAGCCACCTCTGCAATTTGCCAACCACAGACGTCAAAAGCGGGGCGTGAGGAAAAGAACGCGGGTTGCACCTCGACGACTCGCCTACTCAGATGTCGACCGCCTCCTTGCCCTCAGCCTTGGCAACGTCCCACAGGTAGCCGAGCTTGCCGAGCGTCTCGCGCACGCTCGACTCGGAGGGGCAGTTTGCGTGGCGGATGTCGGCAAAGAGGCGCTCGCGCTCGGCGCCGGCCCACACCTCGCTGCACGAGTTGTCGGCGAGCGACTGGGGCTCGTCGGGCTCGTCGGGCGCGGTGAAGGGTCCGGCGGGGCGGAGAATCCCGCCGTGGTCCTCGAGCTTGGGCGCGCCGTCGTCGGCATCGGCGTCGTGCGCGCGCGGCGCGGCCTCCTCGGTCCACCGGATGCGGTTGAGCATGAGCTGCTTGTACTTGCGGATCGACTTGGGCCCGCCCTCGACGACGACGAGGCAGAACTTGGGGTTGTGGCAGATGCGCCCCGTCAGGTGCAGGTCGATCGCGTTCTTCTTGACCTTGAACTTGTGCGCCGGGTCGCTCAAGTACCGCACCTTGAACGCCACGGCCTGGATGCCCTTCGACTCGTCCTTGGCGTACTCGTTCTCGCGCTTGTCGCGCCGCTCCTCGGCCGTGAGCTGCCGGTCGGCGTTCTCCTTGACGTGCTTGCGCTCGCGCGCCACCATCTCGCGCCGCACCTGCGCCTCGACCTTGGTCGGGTCGGAGATCGCTTCTTGCGTTAGCACACGCATCATGTTGGAGATCTTGACTGCGGTGGCGGAGAACATGCGAGTCAGAGGCGAGCTCGAGGAGACCGGTCGAGTGGGTGACATCAAGGAACGCACCCTTAGGCGGGTCGAGCGGGAGCAAGCCCATCTTCTGCCGGTCGCGCTTGTCCTGGAGCTCGGCCTGGCGGCGGATGCGGCGCATCTTCTTCATCTCCTTCTTGGTGAGGAACAGCGCCTTCTCCTCGACCTGGATCTTGTCCTGCGGCGCCGGGATCTGGATCGGGTGCTGGACGAGGTGCGTGATGAGGGGCGAGCGGTCGAGGAAGTCGGTCGCGAACGACGCATAGTCCTTTTCGGAGAGGTATCCCTCGTCCCACCACTCGATGTCGGGCGGCGGCGGGCGCCGCACCTTCTTGGCCGTCTCCTCGAGGTCGCTCTGGATGCCCGCCTTCTGCGAGCTCTCGAGGATGCGCCGCTTGAGGTCCTCCATGCGCGCCTCGGCTCGCAGCGCCTCGCCCTTCCGGACAAACGTGCCGGCGGGCTTGAACGCGAACGTCGTGCGCTGCTTGCCCTTGCCCATGTGCGTCTTGCCCGTCGCGCCGACCGAGCCGTAGCCGAGGCGCGCGTCGAAGAACTCGCTCTCCTTGAGCGAGTCGGGCCCGACGTCCGATGTCGAGGCGACAGGCGTGGCCGGGCGAGCGGGCGCGGTTGGCATGCGCGCGTTGGCCTTGGTCGTCGAGAACTTGGGCGCCATGGGCTTGTAGCGGTCCCTTTTTGACGTTGCGGCAGGCGTCGAGCCCATGTCCATAAGAAGCGGGTGCGCTGCCATGCCGAGTCCTCCACGACCGGCGACAGACGGGTCGAGGGTAGGTTCCTTCTTCACGCCCTGGAGCGAGCCAGACTGCGTGGGAGAAGCCAAGTCAGCGAGCGGTTCACGCACATGACTGAGCAGCGGGGAGCAACTCACGAGGTACGGGTTCGCCCTCTGCTCAGCGGCCGCCTTGTTCTTCGCAGCCATCTCGGCAACTTTGCGCTTGGCCTCGGCGATTTTGGCCGCAAGTCCAGGGTCTACGCCAGGAGGCGCTGGACCCGGCGCCGCAGACGGGACGGGGCGCGCAGGCAGACCTGCCGAAGGAGGGGGCGGAGCCGGTGCGGCAGAAGCGGGAGGCGCCGAGGGGATCCCGCCAGCGGTCTTCATAGCGGCGAGCTTTGCCTGGATCTCGGCGCGCTTGGCGGCGATATCGATGGCCGCCTGGCCGCCGGGCGAGGGTGCGCCAGCGGGACGAGGAGGGAGCGAAGCGGAGAAGGGGGCGGGGACAAACGACGGTGCGGCGGGCTGCGTGAGTGCCTCATGAGTACGATACGACACGACGGTATGCACTGGAGAGGACGTACAGCATTGCTGCAGGCGGGGGAATGCAGATCAGGATAGACGGAAGTCAGCGAGTGCATCAAAGCCTTCTCCAGTCTGATTTGCCTGGCTGGCAGCTGCAGGCCCTGCCCTAGCACTCCGGTAGTCCACAAGCGAGCTGCACGCACCCTCGAGGCTTCTTTGCGTCGCGAGGAGACCCCGCTCCCTCGTCTCCGAGCACGTTTGGGCGCTTGCGGTCGCTCATGCTGAGCGTCGAAGTGCTGCGTCAAGCTGTCTGGCCTGTCTGCGCTTCTCGCAAGCTCTTCAAGCAGAGCTGCGGATTGTGGGAAGAGGCGGACCTGCGGCGTGATGGAGGCTCTGCCGGCAACTGCTCCCGTGACCTCGCTGCGGTGGAATGGTGGTGCTTGCTTGTGGCTCGAACGCGCTCCAGCAGCTCGCTACAGACGATCGTGTCGTCCTCAGCGACATCGCTTGCCTGGACGACGCTGTCTCCCTCGAGGCTGCTTCTTGGTCTCAGGCTGTGACTCGTGCGTCTGCCTGCCTGCTGCTCTGCCGTGTCAGTTCGGTCATGCTGAGCACTGTGCTTCTTACTTCAGAGGCACCGAGCGGGCGCCGGGTCATCCGAGGACTCCCACCCGGCGCAGAATTGCCTTCTGTCGCCGTTAGTCGCTGGCTAGGGCATGAGGAATTCGTCGCCGCGCTCCTGGAGGATGGCAGAGTACAGCAGCTGAGTGACGGCGCCTGTTCGGAAGGACGCTACCGCTTGGCTGAGCTGAACGGGCGGGGCGAACTGCTGGTCGTACCGGGTATGATGCCCACCCTTTGCTGCTGAATGTTTCGCCCTCGCTGACCAGTTGGAACTTGGGAGCAGTCGACGGCCACGAGGAAGCCCATCTCTACGCCTCGCTCGACGCCTTCCTCTGGTCCCCGGCCTCCTTCCTTCGCCTCGCTCTGCCCTCGAATGGCGCCCTCCCGACCGGAACCGCCTCCCATACACTACCCGCACCGATCATCCAGGCCGTTGCGTCCGGCGCCGCACACTTTCTCCTCCTCACCTCCATTCCGTCGCCGCAAGTCTTCTCATACGGCGACTCGCGCTACGGCCAGTCCGGGCCATTTGCCTCCTCCTCCTGCGTTCCCTTTCCCGCCGACACGCCAAGCGCCGTCAGCCTAAACCACCTCGAGCACTTTGACGGGCTCTTTCCCGCCGAAGTGGCGTGCGGAGCGTTCCACTCGGCGGTGCGAACGAGGGACGGGAGCGTGTATGTCTTTGGCTCGAACAAGGAGGGGCAGTTAAGTGTCTTGAACGAGGAGGTGGGAGCAGGGGGAGGCGAGCCAGAGTTGCTGGAGTTGCCAGACGACGCAGGGAACGAGGGCGACGAGGTGCGCCAGGTGGCGTGCGGCGCGCATCACACGGTCGTACTCATGCAGAGTGGGCAAGTGTGGGTGACAGGATTGAGTGCGTCCGCTTTCGCTCCCTACAAAGACTGCACACACTCGACTCACGCGCAGCCGCCCCAGACGACGAAGGGCAACTCGGCTTCGGCCACACGGAGCGCCGGCACGGTTTCGTGCGGAATCATGCAGCAGAGCAGATGGTGCGGTCGAGGAATCTTGCAGTCTCGCGCATCGTGTGTAGCCGCTCCAACACGTTCTTCGAGCTCTCTCCATCGACAGAGCCGCAACATTAGGCTCGTTCTGCGAAATGCTGCATTGCGCACCATGCGAGAGATACTGCGATATGAAGTCCAGGGAAAAGAGAGAAGCGACGGGCACCGCGGTGCCTTCTACGTACACAACCGGGGGAAGAGGGAGGGAGGGTCGGGCGCTCCTTTACGCAAAGCCGATGAGGCCCTGCGACTCGAGCATGAGGATAATTTGCTGAACGGCCGTCAGCACGGTCTGCTTGCTCAGGTCGACGACGAGATCAGCCTGTACAGAAGGAGGAGATCAGCGAGAGGGCCGGAGCGGCGACGGCGCATTCCCGGATCATCAGAACCGGCGCGCTCTCATGCGCCAACGCGCAACAAACGAGAAAGACCAACGCACGTCCTCGGGGATCTCGTACTTGTCGTCGATGCCCGTGAAGCCCTTGATCTGGCCGGCGCGCGCGCGCGCGTACACGCCGCGGCGGTCCGTCTTCTCGCAGTGCTCGAGCGGGGTCGCGACGTGGACGAGGAAAAAGTTGCCGCCGCCGGCGCCGCCGTTCTGGACAATGTGGGCCTTGGCCGCCTTGCGCGAGTGGTCGTACGGCGCGATCGGGGTCGCGATGACGGCGGCGCCGGCGCGCGAGAGCTCGGCGGCGACAAAGGCGAGGCGCTGGAGGTTCTTGTGGCGCTCCTCGGGCGCAAAGCCGAGCTCGGCACTGAGCTCGGAGCGGATCGTGTCGCCGAGGAGGAGCGAGACGGAGCGGCCGGCCTGCTGCTGGAACTGCGACTCGAGCGCCTTGGCGATCGCGTTGGCGCCAGAGTTGACGTATCCCGACAGGATGATGGTGAAGCCCTGGCGCGACTTGGCCGGGTACGACTCGCGGAGGACCTTGACGACCGCCTCGTACGAGAACCAGTCGGGGATGGCCGCGCCCGTCTTGAGGCGGCGGCGGAGCTCGGTGCCCGAGATGTCGGCCGTGACGGTGCCCTTGGGGATCTCGTCGACGGGCTGGTAGATGTCCTGGTCGGGGATGTAGCTCATCATCTGGAACGGCACCATCTCGATGCCGAGCTCGTCCTTGTACTGCGTGACGAGCTCCTGCGCGTCGTACGGGCCGTAAAAGTCCTTGCCCTGCGAGTTCTTGCCCGGGCCGGCGTGGTCGCGGCCGACGATGAAGTGCGTCGCGCCAAAGTTCTTGCGGATGATGGCGTGCCACACGGCCTCGCGCGGGCCGCCCATGCGCATCGCGAGCGGGAGGAGCGCGAGCGCAGCCATGCCCTTCGGGTAGGTGCGGATGATGGCCTCGTAGACGCGGACACGGGTAAAGTGGTCGACATCGCCCGGCTTGGTGAGGCCGACGACGGGGTGGACGAGGACGTTGGCGCGCTGCTGGCGAGCGGCGCGGACAGTGAGCTCGCGGTGGGCGCGGTGCATGGGGTTGCGGGTCTGGAAGGCAACGACACGGCTCCACGAGAGCTTGTTGAAGTAGGCGCGGAGCTCGGCGGGAGTGTCTGCGGACGAGCAGGGTCAGAGGGTGCACGTGGTCCTCCGGGCGAGCTCGTAGCACGCACAGCGGAGCTCGACGTAGTCGTAGTGCTCGGGCGCGTTGACGGCCTGAACGGTGCCGCCGACGTAGAAGTCCTTGACGGTGTTGTGGAGGTACGAGACGGCAGGGTGCGCCTTGTCGTCGGCACCGAAGACCTTCTCGGCCTCGTTGGCCTTGTTGGGCTTGTAGATGGACGAGACTGTGTGGTGATGCGGTCAGATTTGGCTTTCGCGGGCGAGAGCGCGTGATGGGTACGCACCGGTGAGGATGGCGAGAGGGGCCTCGTCACGCGAGTCGCGGAGGGTGACGCGCGCGCCCTCGGCAAGCTTGAGCGAGTCGATCTGCTCCTGCGAGACGTCGAGGGTGATGGGCATGGGGAAGAGGGCGCCGTTGGCGAGGCGGAGAGTCTCGACGACGCTGCGGACCCAGCGGTGTGAGCAATTGCACGGCGTCGAGCGGGTCCCGGGGCAGCGCACCTCTCGTAGTCCTCCTTGCCCATGAAGCCCTCGAGGGGCGAGAAGCCACCGTTGAGGATGAGCTCGAGGTCGCACAGCTGGCGCTCCGTCAGGCGGAGGTCGACGAGCTGCTCCGACTCGGCGACGAGCTGCTGCTTGATCGGCGCATCGCGCACGTGGAGGTCCTTGAGGACACCGCCGTGGGGAGAATTGGCCTGCCCGCAGGTACGCGGGTGCGGTGATGGGTGGGACGAGCAAGAGCGAGGCGGAGCAAGGCGAGGATGCAAAGAAAGTGCGGACGGGCGGGCAGCGGTCTGGTCAGCTCTGCGCTCGCTGCTGCTGGATAGATGCACGGCGTACCATGTCTGCTGCTTCGGCTCGGAGGGCTTGGAGGGGGACAAGGGAGCGTCGCCGCGGTGCTTTCCTCGGACACTCGTCCTCGCACGCCATACCCGTCTGAGACATGCGTGGTCAGCCGCGCGGAAGAGCACGCAACAGCTTGGCACCTGTGCGTTGTCTGCACAGCCATTGCCACCTTCCCACGTCCCGCATGCACGGTCTACTGCGCTGTGTCAAGGTTTTTCGAAAATTGGCTGCACCGAGACTGCACCGTCAAGTCGCCGTCCTGTGGCTCGTGCGCTCCCGCGGATGCTTCTATGTTCCATTGAATTGCAGTAGGGGCTCGCACGCCGCATCTGGCAGCCTGCGACGACGGCGACGTGCACGACCTTCTCAAGCCGCTTTCTCTCCCTCGCGCACACGCGCTTGCTTGCATGCAGTTTCTCGATAAGTTTCTGATGAGTAACGGGGCCATAATTTGTCTCGACCGACCGTCACGCCATCGCGGACGCTGGGCAGCAGCACGCTCTCGAGTCCGTCGTGCCGCATGCGACCCAGCTGTTGAGCCTGTCGTTCACTCGCGTTAGGCATGAGCTTGCCGGCCTGCAATGCACCAAGGTCGGTCGGCAGGGGCGGGAGTCACCCCCATCGCCCCATCTCTGGCGGACGACTGCACCGCCGGCCGGGCACGGTCCTTGACTTGATGCGCCGCGCCGAGCGGGCACAGAAGGACGCGGCGAAAAGCTCGAGGGAAGGCTCGAGAACGAGCGACGTAATGCGCCGAACAGAGGGTCGGCTAGTGCCCAGCAAAGACGGAATGGAGCCCGCGAGAGTCGCTGCGAAAGCCATGGTTGTGTAGGCGAGGTGCGACGGTCCGGCGCCGCAGCGAGGGAGGGGAGCAAGATCGCCGTACCATACAGACGCATGTACAAGCGCAGGACGACTATGAGAGTGTGCCAGCAGAGCCGGCGGTGCAGTCCACAGAGAAGACGTGCCGTCGGTCTGTTGTGCGTCCGCCGCGTAGGGTTGTGACACGCAGCACAAGCAGGGAAAGAACTGCAGCGAGATGGCAAGCGCACGTCCTTCCTGCAGCTGCGTGCAGGAGGGCAGAGGAACAGAGGCGGTGGGAAGCAAAGCAAAAGCGAAGCCGACGCATCTTCCGCCCCCCTCCTCACTCACCGAACTCCTTCTCCCCGACCCAATCCGCGCAAGAAAGAGCCCCCTCGTGATCGTCGCAAGAGCACAAACCAAGTCATACAAGAACTCCCTCCTGCTCCTCCTCACCTCATCCCTCTCCTCACTCCCTCACGCCCAAATGTCGCTAAACCCTCCCACGTCCTTCGCACCTCCCGTCGTCGTCATCGTCGCTGTGCTCGCGCTCGACCCCCAGATATCCGCCCCCGCGCTCGAGTAGGACGGGGGACCCCCGCCCGTGGAGGACGCCGCCGAGTTCGACGACGAGGTAAAGGCGCCAAAGTCGGCAAACGGGTCGGGCTTGCTCCCCTGCGCCTGTGCCGGTGCCGGCGCCGAAGCGCCCCAAATTCCGCCCCCCGCTCCCGCTCCTCCGCTCGAGCCCCAAGGGTCGCTCGCCGCAGCAACGGCAGGCGGCGGGCCTGCGGAAAAGTCGCCAAAGCCTCCCGCTGCTGCTGCGCCCCAGCCGTTCGACGAAGACGACTCGCTCGCGCCCCCGCCGCCGCCGCCGAAACTGAGCCCTGCGAGTCCGCCCGTCAAGCCGCCCATGGATGATGATGCGCCGCCGCCCCCGCTCTGCGAGTGCGCGTGCGAAGGAGGAGGAGCGGGCCGCGCGGACGGGGGTGGGGCGGCGTTGAAGAGCGAGAGGATGTCGGCTTTCGGGTCGCGCTTCGGGACGGGCGCAGCTGCGGAGGAGGCGGAGGGGGCGGAGGGGTTCGAGGGCGAGGGCGCGGGCGCGGGCGCGTCAAAGTCGAGGTCGAAGAGGGACGCTTCGGGCTTGGGGGGCTTGGCGGCGCGCGCAGAGGACGAGGGTGCGCTGCTCGAAGAGGAGAAGAGGTCGACCGAGGTGGTTGCGGCGGACTTGCGCGAAGGGGCGGGGGTGGGAGAGGCGGAGGTGGGTGCCGGAGGGGCGGACTCGGCGGGCTGGCGGGCGTTGCGCGTCAGGAACGGATTCAAAAAGGAGAATCAGAGGGGAGGGGAGGCGACGTACGGCGGCACCATTGTCGAGCGATTCGGGCTCGGGTCGCGGGCCGTCCATCGCCCAGCGCTTCATCTCGTACTTGCTGCGGATGAAGCTCTCGATTTTGCTGCGTGCGCGCGGGCAGCCGGGTCAGCAGGGCGACGGTGGGACAGGGAGGGCTGCGCGGAGAGAGAGGGACGCAACTGGTCGGGGGGCATGTGGCCGGGCTTGAGGTGGGCCTCCCAGTAGAGGTTCACGCGGCGGTTGCCCCAGCGGCGCATGGTCTCGAGCTGGTCCTGGGTCCAGGTGTCGAGGTCGATGGAGCGGACGCGCGAGATGTGGACGCCGAGGCCGCGGTGGATGCCGCTGCAGCGGAGACACATGAACAGGCCGAGGTTGACGGACGCCCACCGCGGGTCTGGAGGGCCGGGGGAGGTGAGTTCAGGCAGTACTGGGTCTGGGTGGGCGGGGCGGGCGGCGCACCGTTGCGCTTGCAGTCTGCGCAGACCTTGTTGTCGGGGAGCTTGAGGAGGGCGCGGAGGGTCTCCTGGTTGCGCTTGGTCTCGCTCGCCGACTGGGTGTAGCGCTGGGACATGGCTCGGTGCGGGGAGGGTGCTCGGCTGTGCGGGATCGGACGGAGAGGGGAGGTTGGTGCGGACGCGGGTCCGGTGAGGCGTGGAGGCGGCGAGGACGAGACGCGCGAGTGGGGCGAGTCGGGGGCTGGGCAGGGTGCGTGGGAGCGTGTGTAGCGATCAGCAGAGCACAGTCGAGTCTAGCGTGTCGCTGCTCCGGCTGACACAAGCGAGGTGGACCCGGGTCGGCAGCACCGTACGGGCCTCCCTCCCCTCTCGACCGCGTGCTGCCCGCGAGGACATGGCGCGACCAGCCGAGTTGGACAGCGGAGACGACTTTGTGTACCTCGCGTACCCGCCGACGCTCCTCTGCCCGATCTGCGTGCAAGTCCGCCCTCCGCTCGTCCCCACCTCGCGTCCATCCCGACCCGACGCTCACTCACCGCTCTCCCCCGCCCCCGCAGAGGCCCGCTCAGCGACCCCGTCCAGACCCCGCAATGCCAGCACCTCTTCTGCCGCCCCTGCCTCGCCCGCGCTCTCGAGTCAGCCGCCCTCTGCCCCGTCGACCGCTCCCCGCTCCATCACATCGACTCCTGCACAGCCCCGCCCAGGCCCATCCGCCAGCTCCTCGACGACCTCGCCGTCCAGTGCGCCCACCCAGCCTGCCGCAAGCAACTCCGCCTCGAAGAGTGGCCCGCCCATGCCCGCGCCTGTCCCGCTCGCAACCCGCCAACGGCCGACTCGGACAGCGCTGAACGCGACGAGACCTCTGCCGGCGACGACGCAGAGCCACCGTCGAAGCAGTGCGACCTGTGCCACGCCGACCTCGCCGCACAAGACGTCGACGTGCGCCTCTCGTTCAGCTCTTTCGCATCCTGCACTCGCACTGACCGGCCCTCGCGCAGTCGCACCCGTCCGTCTGCCCCGCCGTCCCGCTCCCCTGCGCCTACTGCACCCTGCACCTCGCGCGCGCGTCGCACCCCGCCCACCTCCAGCACTCGTGCCCGCTCGTCCCGCTCCCGTGCCCGCACGCCGCGCACGGCTGCCCCTTCGCCGGCCCGCGCGCCCAGCTCCACGACGAGCACCTCGCGTCCGAGTGCGCCTACGAGCCCATCCGCGCGTGCCTCGAGCGCTACGACGCCCTCGTCCTCGAACTCGAGGCCGACAACTGGGCGCTGCGCAAGAGGGTAAACCGCGCAGAGGACCGGCTCGCGCACGTAGAGCACTCGCTCGACGCGCTCCGCACCACGCTCGGGACCGACTTCTTCCCTCCGTCTCTCTCTCCCGCTCCCGCGCGTCCTTCGAGTCCCAGCAGCAGCAGCAGCAAGCGTCCTCGCTCGCGCCCCTCCTCTCCCTCCCCCTCCGTCCCCCCGCTCCCCTCGCAGCTCTCGACCCTCCGCGCCTCACACACGCACCTCTCGTCGTCCCTCCACGCGCTCGAGCACGCCCACCTGCACCAGTCGCACGACCTCGCCGCGCTCCGCGCCCAGCTCGCCGGCGTCCGCCTGCACGTCGCAGACTGGATCATGCTCGATCGCAGGCGAGGAGGGGCCTACGGTCCTCCCGGAGCGGGAGCGGGGGTCGGGATGCAGAGGCGCGTGTCGGACGAGAGCGCGGGCGACCTCCCCCCGGGAGGAGCGGGAGAAGGCGGCGGCGGAGAGGACGACGGCGCCCCACCGCTCGGGCCGTATCTCCCTCCCCTCCTCGGCGGTCGCGCAGCACTGCCGACGCCGCCCGGGCAGTACGGCCCCCGATACGGCTCCAGCAGCAGCGGCGGCGTCCTCGGGTACCCGCCGCCGAGCGGCAGCGTCGCTGGGGGGTGGTACGGCGCCCCGGTCGGCCCCGTCGCGGCGGGAGAGTATCCGTACGCGCCGCTGCCGCCGAGCACGCTGCTCGGGCAGGCGTATGCGAGGGGCCCGGGAGGGCCGCTTGCCGGGGTCGGGGCGCATGGGGCGGTCAAGCTGTAGCGAGGGGAAAAAGGCTGCCTCTCTGTCTCTCGGTTCCTTGCGCCAGTGTGTCTGAGGAAGGCAAGACGGATACTTGCATGATTGGAACGCAGGAGGGAGAGGGAAGAAAGGAAGGGGAGCTAGAGCTAGAAGCTGCGGCAAGTCTACGGCAACACGAGCGTGTCTACGCACGCACGAGCGTGAGGACGACCTTTTCGTCGCCGACCTCCTGCTCCTCCTCGATGACGACCTCGCGGCCCTGCTCGAGCTCTGCGCGCGGCCGCGGGCTCTTCTTGAGCGTCTTGCGAATCACGTCGGCGCTCGCGGCCATAATGTCCTCGAGCTCCTGTCCGACGCCGGCCGCAAACGAGTAAAAGACGTCAATGTCGTCGGTCGCGACGAGGCCGGCCTTTTTGCGCAGGCGCTGCACGCGGTTGACGACCTCGCGCGCCGTGCCCTCCTGCTCGAGTTCGGGCCGCTTGCGGCAGTCGAGCAGCACGACCACGTCGTTGTTCGTGTGCGTCTCGTACTGCGCGTCCGACTGCGCCGCCTGCGCCCCGGCGAGGTCGACGTACCGCGTCGCCGTGAGGTCGCCCGCGACGAGCTCGACGCCGTCGACCGTGATCGAGCCCGTCGCGAGGTACGCCTTGACGTCGTCGCTCGCGACGGTCGGGAGCGCCTTTTTGACGCGCGCGAGGTCCTTGCGCAGCTTGCGCCCGAGGACGGCATAGTCGGCGTCGGCGCGGAACTTGATCCCGCACCGCTGCTCGTCCGACGTAAACACGACGCTGCGCACGTTGAGCTCCTGCTCGACGTAGGGGAGCAGGCTCGCGACGTCGTCGAGGTACTCCTGCGACGGGTGGAACACGACGAGCTCGGCGAGCGGCGTCTTGAGCGGGATCACCATGCGCTCGCGCACCGTGCGGCCGAGCTCGATCACGGCCTGCAGGCGCGACACCTGCCGCTCGATCACCGGGTCAAAGTACTCGGCGCGCGCGTGCGGGAACGCGAGGAAGTGCAGCGACCGCAGGTCGTCGCCGACCGCGAGCGACGCCTCGTCGGCCGGGAAGAACGGCCGCAGGCCCTGGTAGATGTTCTCCGTCACGAAGGGCGTGAACGGCGCGAGCGTGCGCACGAGCGTGAACAGCGTCTCGAAGAGCGTGTTGAGCGCGTGCGTCGTGTCCTCGAGGCCGTTCTCGCCCTTGAGGCGGCGGCGGTTGAACCGGATGTACCAGTTGGTCAGCTCGTCGATGAGGTTGAGCATCTGCGCGACGACCGTGTACAGGCGGTACGCTGCGAGAGCATCGAGGGTGAGATTCCGGACGGCCGAGGAAGCAGATTGGGGGGCAACGCACACTCCATCTCGGTCTTGACGAGCTGGATGAGCGTCTGGCAGCGCGCGAGAATCCAGCGGTCCATGACGTTCTTGCTGCCGAGCGACTTGGGGTCGTACTTGAAGTCGACGCCCTGCTCCTTCTTGAGGAGCGCGGCCTGGCCGAGGAAGAAGCGGAACGAGTTGAGGAGCGGGAGGAGCACGTGCGACACGACGTCCTTGACGCCCTCCTCCTTGAACCGGAGCGAGTCGCCGCGCACGACGGGCGAGTTGATAAGGAAGAGGCGGAGCGCGTCGGCGCCGTACCGGTCGACGATGAGCGTCGGGTCCGGGTAGTTCTTGAGCGACTTGGACATCTTCTTGCCGTCGGCCGCGAGGACGTGACCGCAGACGATGAGGTTCTTCCAGGGCGCCGTGCCAAAGAGGTGCGTCGAGAGGACGAGGAGCGTGTAGAACCACCCGCGCGTCTGGTCCATCGCCTCCGAGATGAAGTCGGCCGGGAACGAGCCCTCGAACTTCTCCTTGTTCTCAAAGGGGTAGTGCACCTGCGCGTACGGCATGCTGCGGGGCGGACAGATGTGTGAGCCGAGTGCCAATTCGCAAGCAGGAAGACCGCGCTCACCTGCCCGACTCGAACCAACAGTCAAAGACCTCCTCGACGCGCTTGAGCGTGCCCTTGCCCTGCTTGGACGGGATCGTGATGTGGTCGATCTTGTCGCGGTGCAGGTCCGTGATGCCCGTCACGCCCGACAGCTTCTCGAGCTCCTCGATCGACGAGATGCAGACGATCTGTGGCAAAGACTCGTCAGGTCGAGCCCACATAGAGGGGTGCAAGTCAAGCAAGCGCAAGCGAGACGAGCGTTCTTACCTCCTCGTAGTCGTCGCTGGCCCACAGCGGGAGCGGCGTGCCCCAGTAGCGGTTCCTCGACACGTTCCAGTCGCGGGCGTTTTCGAGCCAGTTCTGGAAGCGGTGCTCGCCGACCGACGCGGGCACCCACCGCGTCGCCTTGTTGTTGGCGACGAGCTCGTCCTGGTGCCCCTGTACGCGGACGAACCAGACGGGGATGGCGCGGTAGATGAGGGGAGTGCCGGAGCTGTAGGCAGGTCGAGAGTCAGCTCGAGAGGTAGAGGACAGACGAAGGGAGGAGGACGGACCGCCAGCAGAAGGGGTACGAGTGGGTGAGGGTAGTCGCAACGACCATCTTGCCCTGCGCCTTGAGGTGCTTGATGATGACCTTGTCGGCGTCCTAGGGTGTGATACAAGTGTGAGTGACTTGCAACGGGCCACGAACAAAGCAATCGAATGCTGGCAATTTCGCCAAGCGCGGCGACGCCGACTCACCTTGACATACATGCCCTTGAAGTCAGTCACGTCGTCCGTGTAGACACCCTTCTCGTCGATCGGGCACGGCGGCATCTCGTCCTTCGAGACGATGCCGTTCTCGACGGCGATGCGGTGGTCGTCGTCACCGAACGCGGGCGCCTGGTGAACGATACCCGTGCCGGACGAGTCGGTTACATACTTGTCGCAGACGACGCGGAAGGCGCGGCCGGCGTACTGTGCGGAAGCGGAACGCGAATCAGTGAGAAGAGCGTGACAGCAGAAGGTGCGAAGGGGATGTGACGTACGCGCTCCTTGAAGTACGGGAACAGCGGCTCGTACGTCTTGCCCACGAGGTCGGTACCCTTGTACTTCTCGAGCACCTCGAACTTCTTCTCCTTGCGCGCCTTGGCGACGTCCTTGTACAGCGTCGAGAGGAGGTTGTCGCACAGGATGTAGTTGGCGTCGCGCTCGACGTCGTGGATCTTCACGTAGCTGAGCTCGGGGTGCACGCAGAGGGCGAGGTTGGAGGGGAGGGTCCAAGGGGTGGTCGTCCAGGCGAGGAAGGACGTTTTGGGGTCGTCGACGAGGGTGAAGGCGACAGTGACTGCGAGCAAGGCGAGTGAGTCCGTGCAAGTTGTGCGTATGTGTGATTCGTCGCAGGACGCACCGGCGGGGTCCTGCACGTCCTTGTAGGCCTGGCCGGCCTCGAAGTTGGACAGCGGGGTCGTGCAGCCCGTCGTGTACGGCATGACCTTGAGGCCGCGGTAGACGAGGTCCTTCTTCCACAGCTGACCGAAGACCCACCACACCGACTCCATGAAGCTCGTGTTGAGCGTCTTGTAGTCGTTGTCAAAGTCAATCCACCGCCCGAGGCGCTCGACCGTCTTGCGCCACTCGCCCGCGTACCGCATGACAATGGCGCGGCACTCGGCGTTGTACTTGTCGATGCCCATCGCCATGACGTCCGCCTTGGACGTGATGCCGAGCTTCTTGTCAATCTCGTGCTCGACGGGGAGGCCGTGCGTGTCCCAGCCGAAGCGGCGCTCGACGTAGAAGCCGTTCTGATGCCAGAAACGCGTCACGACGTCCTGTAGATATACCGGGTCAGTAGCGGCAAGTGATGCAGAGCAAAGTCGGCTGGCTCTGGAATCCGTAGATCCGCGCGACGGCACTCGCCCGGACTGCGGGCCCTCTCTCGCAGCGACCGAGAGAGCTTCTCCGATTCGCTCACCTTGACAGTGCCCATGAGGACTGCACAGCGGAAGGAAAGGCATTAGCCGCCGGATTGTGCGGTTGCACAAGCTCGTGTGCCCTTCGAAAAGAAAGTCGAGACGCACTGTGACCGTGATGCGGCAAGCCGGTCGCGAAGGGCGGGCCATCGAAGAAGGTGTAGGGCGCCGCCTCGCGGTCCTGCGACTGCTGGACACTGGTGCGGAACTGGAGGTGGTCGGAGAAAGGGTCAGCGAGAGCAGAGGGCGGAGGTTGGGCGAGTGTCAGAGAAAGCCAGAACGCACTGCATCAATCTCCTTCCAGTAGCTGCGTGCATAGACAAGGCCGTCAGTGGTCTGAGTAAGCGATGCGGTCGAGAGGAAGGAAGTCAAGGAGGACGCACTTGAGCGTCTTCTCCTCCTCCTTGGGGAACGAGAACGAGGCGGTGAGGTCGTGCGCCGGGAAGACGGCGTCCGGGTTGGTCGGCGCGGGCGCAGTCATGGCGAGAGCGGTGGAAGCGGGTCGGGGAGGAAGTGCGGAGGGAGAGGCGAGCTCTTGTGCAGCGAGGTTGCGTCGGGCGGACTTGACGAGATGAGGCGGCGAGTCTGACTACGTGCGTTTATGCTCTTGGTAGCTCGAGCAGTGCTCGCAAGCGATGGTGCCGCAGGGAGAGCCGCTCTGTGGGTTTCTCGAAAGAGAGGCTGACAGGACCGGGATCGGGGGATCGCGGCTCTTGATCGTCCGAGCGAGGCTGCGCAGGTGCTGCTCGTGTCCGTGCGGCTTTGTCACGACCGGCGGGAGCGAGCGAGGCAGGCGGCGGGCAAGGAGCTTTCCGCGCCCGTTCTGTCGTTCCGGCGGTCCTCCGCTCTCTCGGGGCCTGGACGCCACTGGCTTGACTCTCTAGAGGTATGAGACAATGCTAGAAGGTACGCGGGGCTCGCCAATGCAAACCGCGGAGTCACCGAAGGTAGAGTCAACTGTTCCTCCCTGACTTCCCCCTCTTCGCGCCGCCTCGTGTTGCTCCTTTGTCAGGCTCTGCGCGACGGGTCGTGTCGGTCCTGCGCATGGCACGTGTTGAAGCAGAGCAACGATCGAACGCAGAGACGCTCTCGCGAAGGTACGAGCGGCCGCTGTTCGCGAACGTAAGGACATGGGTGCACAACGGGCGACCTCCCGCATTTCAGGCCGTAGCAAGCCGCACAGCACACGCGCAAAATACCTGTAGCACGTACACGCGTCGTCTGCCCTCCTTCAGGCGAGTGGCGGTGAGGGAAGGCGATGACAGGGTGAGCACAACGGCCGGGTGGCGGCGACAGCACGAGGTTGCGCCGGTCGAGTCGGCAGTCAGCTCTCAAGAAGCCGTGCTGCTCAGCGGACCAATCTAGAGCCTCGCTCGCGTGAGCGGACGGTGTGGTCAACGGTGAGCTCGCGGCGTGCAGCTCTCGCTCCGACGAATCTCGCCTCCTCGCGTCGCGCCCGCCTGGACCGCTCAGCAAAGGTTCGTAGCGCACTGCAGACCTTCTGCACGTCGGGGACGCCTTTCGAACCGAGCTGCGCGAGCGAGGACGCGTGCTAGTCTCGTCGTCCTTCACCCGCCTCTCCGCTTCCGCGCAGGCCCAGGACCACGGGCGAGCGTACGCGCACGAGCTAGGAATGAACGGCTCGCTTCCTGCGCGGCCCGCGAGCGCCGCCTCGTCCGGCGCGGGCGACCGCAAGCGCGTCACGCTCGTCGAGGGCGCAGACTCGCCCCCGAACAAGCGTGCGAGGCGCGACGACGACGTGCCCGGGATCAAGGTCGAGCAGCAGGCGGACGAGCTTGAGGACGACGACGTGCCCGAAGAGGACCGCAAGCTCGAGGTGCGTCTCGACCGTCTCGTCGATGTGCAGGGAGTGGCTCGCTCTGTCTGGGCGAGACACGATCCTGTGTTGATGCGAGCCTGTCGAGTCCCGCACTGACACAGCCGCGGATTCACAGGCATTCCGCAAGGAAGCCATCTATCGCGAGATGCTCGCCTACAAGCGCCAGCTCTCCCGCGCAACAGCCGAAGCCGCCTCTCTGCGCTCACAGCGGACTGCGTATGAAGTGCGCGTAAGCCGCGTCGAGCTCGCATGGCAGGCGCTCGTCTCCGAGGCGGAGCTCATCCTCCCCTCGACCTCGTCCTCTGCGCCCGCATCCTCTGAGCGCGCTGCGAGCCCGCTTCTCACGAGCGCCGAGCTCGGCGACGATGACGAGCTCGACGAGCTGCTGCGGCACCGCAGCGCGGCGACCAAGGCGCTCCT
The DNA here is from genome assembly GCF_050403205.1 of Rhodotorula paludigena. Taxonomy (NCBI): domain Eukaryota; kingdom Fungi; phylum Basidiomycota; class Microbotryomycetes; order Sporidiobolales; family Sporidiobolaceae; genus Rhodotorula; species Rhodotorula paludigena. The sequence goes on along the minus strand of NW_027481411.1, from coordinate 22,158 downwards.
CGAGCGCCTGCAGTCGCTCCACCCGACCTCGTCGACCGCATCTCCCGACCTCGAAGCGCAGTGCCGCACACTCCTGGTCGAGTCGCAGCACTCGCGCGAGGCGCTGCGCCTCCTGCGCGCCGAGCACGCCGCGACCCTCTCGTCCCTCGAGCAGGCGCACCAGGCACTCGTGCGCGCCGAGCGCAAGTTCGACCGCTACCAGAGCCAGACGGTCGCGGCGCTCGAGGGGCGCCTCGCGCCTGCGTCCAAGCAGGACGTGGGCAAGCAGGGGAGCGCGACGCCCCAGGCCGCAGCGGCGGGCGCGCAGAGCCCCGCTGGGAGGAGCCCGCTGCCGTCCAATGGCGTCAAGCGCGAGGGGTCGAGCGCGGGAGATACAGGCGGAGGCGAGCCTCCGGGGCTCGTCGGGCTGCCGGACGAGGCGGCGAGGGCCGAGGTCGACGAGCTGAGGGCGACGGCGTTGCGGCGCTCAGAGGAGCTGGACGACATGCGCCGCGAGAGGGCGACACTGAAGCTCGAGATTGACACGCTCAGGGGCAAGGTGCGTGGAGTCCCTCATTTCAAGTTTCGCCCAGCCGACCTGGCTGACCTTCTCTCGCCCGCGCACAGCTCGTCAACATCCCTGAAGACGAGATCGCCGAGTCGGCGCTCTTCCGCGCGATGCAGCGGCATGTGCAATACCTGGCGGGAGAGTACGCGACGCTCAAGGGCGATGCAGATCGTGCGATGAAGGAGGCGGACGAGCTGCGCGAAGGCATGGAGGCTTACCGCGAGTCGGCAGTGGTGCGTCGCCTGAGCGCTTCTTAGGCGCGCTCGTGCTGATTGTCTTTTCTCATGCGCACAGCGCGACGCTTCGGAGCAAGCAACCGAACTGCAAAACCGCGTCGCCGCGCAAGAGTCGGACCTCTCGCGCCTGCGCACCATGCGCGACGACTCACGGGCCGAGGTGGCCGAGCTGCGCGCCAAAGAGGCCGACAAGGCGCACGCGCTCGACGAGCTGCGCACGCTCGCCAACGCGCGCAAGGCGCGCCTGCGCGCGTACGAGAGCGAGCTGCGCCGCGTGCGCATCGGGCGCGCGGCGGAGAAGGGCGATGCAGAGGGCGTCGAGCTACGCGTGCGGGAGGCCGAGGCGAAGGCTGAACGCGAGGCGGCGGCGGGCGACGACGACGAGATGGAGGAGGGCGAGGTCGAGGTCGGCGAAGACGACGTCGTCGCCGACCTGTCGGCGCGGTTGAAGAAGGCCGAAGGCCTGCTCCTCGCGCTCGGCGAGCAGTTGAAGGACTATGCCGCGCAGACGGGCGGCATGTCTGCGCCGTCGGCGCAGCAGCTCATCGACAGCGAGACGCGCGCACGCGCCGACCTCGCAGAGGCGCAGCAGCGCATCGTCCGCCTCGAGGCGATTCTCGGGCCCGGCGGGCGGGGAGACGTGCGCGAGCTGGCCGAGCGGCTCGAGGAGAAGCAGCGCGAGCTGAAGAAGGCGGAGGCGGAGGTGAAGGGGTCGGAGGCGGTGCGTTCCTTTCAGAATGTCCACTTAGACCTACGCTCACGTCTGGATCTGCAGGCTACCAACATGCTGTACGGCGAGATCGACCGTTTGTCGACTGCATGGGCAGCGCTGGACGAGCAGAACTCGTCCAAAGTTTTCAACCTGGCGGCGCTCGAGGAGAAGATTCAGCGCCTCAACGCCGATGTACGGTTCTATCCCACATCGTCGCCGTCGGCCGCAAAGCTGACCCTGCTCCCGCGAGCAGAAGGCCAAGTCCGATAATCGGTACTTCTCGACGATGCGCCAGAAGGACAGCCTCGTCAGCGAGAACTCGGTGCTCAACAAGCTCGCCGAGAAGCAGCAGCAAAAGATCGAGGCTGCCGCCGATGCGCAACGCGCGATCTCGCAGCAGCTGGTGCGTCTTCTACGGAGTTGCAGTTCGTCAATCTGAACTGACCCTTATCGCCTGTCCGCAGACTCAGGCAGAACGCGAGATCTCGGCGCACCAGGGCAACGTTCGCGCATGGCAGGAGCAGAACGCCGATCTCAAGCGCAAGAACGCCGAGCTGCAGCTGCGCAACGACGCAGTTGCCGTTCAGGTCAGCGAGGTGCGTTGGCCGTGCGTGTCTCTGCGCCTCAGGAGCAGCCTGCTGACTCCGTCTCGCGCGCACAGCTCACGAACCAGCTCGCACATCGCGTTACCGAGTACGAGCACTCGGCGGCCGCTCGTCTCGAAGCTGAGGAGAAGGCAGCCAAGCTCGAGCAGCAGCTTCAGCAGGCGCAGGCCAAGGCGACCGCGGCAGCTTCGACTACGAGCGGGGCGTCCGACCCGTCCGAGGTCCGCGAGCTGAAGAAGTACAATGCCGACCTCATGGTGCGTTTCATGTTCACCCCCCCTGCCGGCCCAGCACGCCCGACTGATGTCTTGCCTGCACACAGCGCATGCTTCGCTGCTCGACCTGCAACGTCCGCTTCAAGAGCGTCATCATCAATCGCTGCGGCCACACATTCTGCAAGGAGTGCGTCGACACGCGCCTCGCCAACCGCAACCGCAAGTGCATGTCGTGCGCAGCCCAGTTCGGCCGCGACGACGTTTCGCCTGTGTATTTGTAGATACGCTTTGCCCGCTCTCCCTTCTAGTACTCGCATCGCCCCTCACTCGCATTTCGTAAAGGTTGTAACTGCAGTGTCCCTCAGTCCGCTTCGCTCGCGCCTCAGTCCACCTCGCCTCGCTCGAGTCGCTCGATTGCCCGCTCGAGACTCGCCCAGCGCGCCCGGCGGGTGCTCGCGACTAGGAAGGTGCCCATCTCGCTCGTCTGAATCGCGACTGCGCCGTCCAGGTCGATCGGCGCCTTTACCCAGCGGTAGAACGCGATGAGTGGGAGGTTTCCCTCGCCCACCGACTCGCCCTCAACCTCCGCCGCGGCAGCAGGAACGTGGAAGTGCGCGAAGGCACCGGCATGATTGCTGGCGATCCAGCGATAGACGGTGCGCGACGAAGTGGGGCCGGGAAAGCCCCGCTCGGGCATGTATGGCGGCACCCGGCGGTCCTCAGGCGAGAGCAGCAGACGTGCGCGCAGCCAGGGCAGCGTCTTGCATCCATTGATAGTGCGTCGGTGGATCAGGGCGAGTGACGCGATCGACATGAACGTGAGCTGGGAGAGCCTGATCGGCTCGGGAGAGAAAGGGTAGGGGTTGACGGCGTTGCCACAGTAAGCGTCGATTGAAGGGGCAAGGTCCGGACTACTCTCTATGAGCAGCGACCGAATGTTGAAGACGGGAGAGCAGGCGAAGGATGCCGGAGATGCAGTCTCGTCGGCGTGTAGGTTCTGTATTTGCGGGCGTCATTACCAGCGGACGCGAGGTGAGTGTGGCACGGCGCACCTTAATCATCCATGCAAAGACGGCATCGCCGCTCGATATCCATTCCTTGCCGCTCGTTTGCTCCTTGACATCGGCCTTGACCTTCTCGACGAGACGGTCGACGGCTTGGCGGTTGACGAATCCGTAGTGCATCTTGTTCTTGTGCCACAGCTTCTCCCAAAGCATGTTGACGAGGAGCGAAAGCACGCCGAGAAGCGAAACGGGGACCCATCCGGGTGAGAGAGGTGGATGCGTCGGGACGGGTAGGTCTTTGGCCTTAAGACGCTTGATAGCGTCTGAAACGACATTCTCTCCGCCGTGGACCGCGGGCGGCTGCCAAATGCGACCGCTCATCTCGGCGGAGATGAATTCGAGCAGCTTGGCGAGCCCAGTTCCGTCGAAGACGCCGTGCGGGACGCTGATGCCGACTGCCGCAGCATCGGAGAAGAGCGTTACGTGCACCGCAACGAGCGGCCGGCGCGTCTTGGCGTGCTCCTTCAACGATCCTGGCGTTGACGGCGCGCGAAAGTGCTCTGGCGTGAAGTCGGGCTTCGTTCCAGACGGGGAAGTGCTCGAGAGCGGCGCGAGCGGACCGTCGAGCCCCACCGTCTGGTGGTACGGCTTGCTCACGCGCGCGGTCGAGAAGTCGAAGGGTGAAGGCTCGACATCCGTGTCAGGGACTTCGAGGATCCAGCCTTGCTCCTGCACGTCCGGACAAGGCGTCTCGAGGAGATCAACGCTGGACAAGCACTCAAGACAGGCTGGGCGTTCAACTAACCTCATTGTCGAACACAGGAAGACCCTGCAACAGCCGCCAGCGTCTCACGACACGGTCCGTCGCTCCGCGCAGCGATTCGATGAGAGCGTCTCCAGGAGGTCCGCAGGCTTCAGGCAGCGCATAGACGAATGCCCGGCATAGGTGCAGATCCGCTGCGCCTTTGTCAATGTCGGAAAGCTTCACGCGCATAGCTTGAGCGAGTGTAGCGGCTGCAAGATAAGCAGACGGAAGACAGGAATCGAGCACGTTCCCGTCCGTACTGCGCTAGCGTCGAACCCGACCCAGAGTCCACAATTTGATCAGGCTGTGTACACCTTCAAGCTTGCGAGCAAAGCTCTATGGTACGGGGTGGAGGACAGGCCGAGGCAGACTGTCCTCACACGCGCATCTTCCTGGCCTTCTACTTGCTGGCGGCCTTCTTCGACACACACGCGTAGGACTGGCATTTGACACAGAGAGAACGACGGGAATGGAGGGGACGAGGGTATACATGGCGCTGCAATGGAATGCACAGGGGAACGGAACGAAACAGGGGAGACGGCAGAGATCCCTCCCGCGCCTCTATGGCTGTAGAAGACTGGACGTGCACTGCGAGGGATGCAAATGATGGAAAAGCGAAGGGGATTGACGCGTCTACCGCGCTGCGGAGCCGAATCGGGAGAAGAAGCCGGATGCGCGGCGCTCGGTGCTGGGCCTGCAGTGGTACAGCGTCAATCGATGGTCCGGTTTTGCGGTTGGAGGACCACTCACGTAGGCTCTGCCTCGCCGCCGCCGCCGCGCAGAGGCTTGGCGATGCGGCCAAAGTTGAGGTTCGAGGCGCCCGCCGGCTGGTTTTGCGCTGTGCAGTCCGAATGATCAGCTCTTTCACATTCGCCAATCGAGAGCTCAAAGTGGATCTCCGCAAGCTGGAAGATCGACACATCTGCGCAGCATGCGCTGAGCGCAACTCACCTCGGGCCTGGTCGAGCCGCTCCTTGACGGCCTGCAGACGCGCCTCGAACTTGGCGTTCTGCTGGTTGACCTTCTCGTTTGCGTCCTGCAGCAACGCCTCGAGATTCTGAATTCGCTCGTTGCGCGCGATAAGCTTGCGCTCGGCGAGAGCCGTGTCGCGCTTGAGGGTGGTGTTCTGGTCGACGAGCTGGGAGACAGACGGACGGTGAGTGCTGCTCGATCAGCAGCCAATGCAAAGCAGACACACCTGCTTCTGCACGAGCGTGAGCTGGTCGAGGTTGCGCGTGAGGAAGTCCATCTTGCGCTGCTGCGCCTTGCTGTTCGAGTTGCGCGCCAGGTTGCGGTAGTTCTCGCGCGCCTCGTCGAGCGAGATCTCGAGCTCGACGACCTGTCAGATGGCACGATCAGCAGCTGAGTAGGGGTACACGATGCATCAGAAACACACCTTCTCACAGCGATCCTGCAGGTCGCGCATCAGGCTCTTCTTCATCGCGTCAAAGTCGGCGAGCTGTTGCGCGACGGCCTTGTGCTGGCGTTCCATGTCCTTGGCGGCCTCTTCGAGGTTCTTACCGCCCTCGATGCTCGCCGTCGTAATCTTGAACGCACGCTGCAGAATGAACTCATTGTCAGTGGGTCTGGCCTTCTGTGAGCTAAAACGCAGAGAGAACGCACCTCGAGCTCGGCATTCGCTGTTCGTACTTGATCCAGCGTGTCGTTGACACTCTTGAGCTCGTGCGCCTTAAGCTCGAGCTGCTGCTTGGAGTCGTTGCAGTCGTTGAGCGCAGCCTCGAGCTTCATGGCGTACTGCGCTTCAAGCTTATTCTGCAGGTTTCGCATGATTGTCAATGCGAGGGCTGTGGAAATACCGAACAAAGGCGGCGCACCCGGATGTCCTGCACATTGACGGCGTCGGCGCGCTCCTCCTCGGCGACGGTCTTGTCTGCAGATGGAGAAGTTTCGAATGAGGCGAAGTACAAACGCACAGGGCGGAGATCCACGCACCGAGGAGCTCCTCGTACTCCTGCTCGAGGGTCGACAGTCGCTGCTCGAGCTCGTCCCGCCGGCGGGACAGTAAGTCATTCTCGTCGTGCACCTGCTTCGATTTGTCTTGCTGTTCCCGCAGCGAGACGGTCGCGTCCTCGAGCTGTCGCCGCAGCGTCGCGAGATCGTCGGGCGAAAGCGGCTTGTCCGAATGTGCGGCCTCGTCGAGACGAGCCAGCGTCGCGCGGATCTCCGTCTCGCGCTCCGACATGCCACCCTGCGAGCACAAGGTCAGCGGGCGCTCCCGACTATGCGACCGCGAAGAACTCACAGCACCCAAGCCCGCCATCATCGCTGCCATCCGCTCTGCCTTTTTCTTGTCCTTGCCCTCCTGCTCGACCGACCGCTGCGTAGCTTTGGCATCGGCGAGCGATTTCTGCGCGATCCAAGCCGTTCAGTATGTCCTTTGTGTAAATCTGGCGTGAGGGGCACGCACCCGGAGCTCCTCCAACTCGCGCTCGAGCTCGCTGTTCTGCTCCTTGAGCGAATCGCTCGTGATCGCCGCCTCCTTGCTGTCGTACCGCAGACGCTCGAGCTGCAGCCGCAGGTCGGCAAGCTCGCCGTTCATCGACTTGTTCTCGGTCGACGCAACCGCCTCCGACTCCTTGAGCGCGGCGAGCTCCTCGCGCATGTCGCGGATGAGCTTCTCCTGCGACGAAAGTTGCGATTCCTGCAGTACGGAAGCTTTTAGCATTGGCACGACCGCTTGTGCAGCTGATAGGCGGAGAGGCTGGACGCACCGTCTTTGCGACCTGGTCCTCCAAGTCGTTCTGCCTCCGCAGGAACTCCTCCCTCTCATCCTTGTCCATCGTCCCTCCCGTCGGCGTATCGGGCCTGCTGTCGCCCCCCTCGCTGACCCGGTCGAGCGCAGGCGTGCGCGCTCGCGCGCCAGTGGGCAGGGTGCTCTTCGCGCTGCCTGCGCCCGCGCCCGCAAGCGTCGCTGCAGCGCTGCCGGCCCCGACGAGCTTCTCGAGCTCGCCTTCGCCGAGACCGAGCGCGCGCTCCATGCTCGCCCACTGCTCCTTCTCGACCGTGCCGCCTTCGCGCCAGACGTTGACCTCGTGCTCGAGGAGGCCAATGTACGCGCCGGCGTGGGCATAGTCGCGCTGCGCCTTCTTCAGCAGCGTCTTGAGCTCGGCGGGCGACAGCTCGGCGTTGACGCGGGCCTTGTTCTTAATCGACTTGGCACGCATGCCGAAACGGAGCGTCGAGAGCGTCTCGGTCTCGTTGTAGGGCGACGGCGAGCAGTTGATGATGAGTGTGGTGCGGGAATTGCCTCCGAGAGACTCTTGCAGAATGCGCGTGAGCTTGGAGTCTCGGTACGGAATGTGCGACGACTGCGTGCGAAGAGAGGTCAAACCACGCGTCCGCCTGCCAGTTGCTACGAACGCGCGCACCTTTCCGTCCGTGAGTGCATTGATGACCATGCCGAGCGCCGACAGACTCTTGTTGATCTTCTTCGCCTCTTCTAGCGTCTGGCCCGTTGCGCCCGTCTTGCCAATCTTCTCCGAACCGGCCAAATCGACGAGGTAGAGCGATCCCGTCTTCTGCGTGCCAGTCTCCGTGTTGCGAGCCTGCACCATCATGACGAAGATCGAGTGAGAGCGGGATGATTCGGCGTTCATGTCTGTCGTCGCGAGAGGTCAGTCGTTGCTCGATCCACAGTCCAGACGATCTGCCCTACTCGTGGCAGACACAGCTCGTGCAGAGCCACCCTGACGCATGATCTCGAAGACCTCGGCCGAGTTGCCGACGTAGAAGTCGGAGAGGTTCTTGACATAGACTCCGCGCTGCTTGTCCTCGTGAACGGGGAGGTTGTCGTTTTCGGCTGCCCGAGGCATCGTCAGCAGTGAAGCGTGCCATATTGGAGCAAGAACAAGGGCGCACGGGCGAGAAGGTCGCGGATGCGCTCCATGTAGATCTCCATGTACGAGACCTTGACGAGGTACTCGATGTTGGCCGGCGACGAGATGATGGACGCAAAGATCTGCTCCGTGATGCGAGGGATGATACCACGCAGCTCGGAGTCATCAATGTCGGGACCCTGTAGCCTTACTCGTCAGAAACGGCGATCGTCGATTCAGGCTGTCCAAGGTGTCCGAGACGTGGACTTTCGGCTCACCATCATCGTGTGACTCTTGCCCGAGCCTGTTTGACCGTAAGCAAAGACGGTGCCGTTGTACCCCTGAAGCAAATCTGCGACGAGCGTGGAAGGAAGAGGGGCGATCAGCGAATGGCTGAGGCGGCAAGCGCGCGTCCCTCTCAGCCACCCAGCCCACCGCGAACTGATACCCTCAGAAGCATACAGCCCGGGAAATGGCCGCGAAAGAAAGGACCGGAAGAGACGCACCGTCGACGATCCCCTTGACGCCAAACTCGAAAACCTCCTCCTGCTTCGTGTCCATCTGGAACACGCGGTCGAACGTGAAGCCCTGTGCATCGGGCCCTTTCATGCCCTCCTGCGTGCGCAGCTTGACATTGGTCCCCTCCTCGTCGATCTGAACAATGCTCTCGCCGCCCGTCTCGCGCAGTTCGAGCGCATTCGGAGGGCGGAAGCGACAGACAACCTTGATGTTGTTGCTGGCCGACATGGCGAGGCTGGTGAGAGCTAGCGTCAGCTACGAGAGGCTGGGCAAGGGCGAGGTGGACGACGTACGGAGTCGGGTTGAGCGACGATCAGGAACAGAGGGCGAAGGTGGAATGCGCAGCCTACTTCCGCTGGCCGGCTCAGGCGCTCCCAACAAAGCTCGGAAACGGCCGTAACACTCGTCGGGCGCGACCTGGCAGCGAGGTAGCCGAGGGGAACGAGCGGGGAGGGATACGCTGAGGTGGAGCCGACGAGTTTGCCCCGGCGAGCAGGCGAGTGACAGACGCTTATGTGTAGCTCCGAAGAGTCTGTGCAGAGGACGTGGAGTTGTGCACGGCTCAGCAACGCGTGAGGGAGGCGAGATGGAGAGCGCAGCACCGCCCGCTTCTCATCGCCTCGTCCCCGGCGGCCCCCTGTCTCGCAAAACGCAGCCACGAGAGAAAGGGCAGGAAAGGCCACTGCAGTGCCATACACCAACGAGAGAGGCTACACCCGCGTCGTATCCTCGCCGACGAGCTCGCCCTCGGCGCGCTCACCGATCGGCGTGCTCGCCTCGCCCGGCGACTCGACTGGCATGTCCGGCACCTTGTCCTCCTTGGCCGCCGCCGTACCCACAGGCGGGGCGAGCCCTCCTCCGAGCGTCGTTCCAAACGTCGCCGCCGTCGCCGCGAGCCCCGTGTGCTCGGACGGGTCGACCGCCTTGCCCTTCGCGTCGCCGCTCGCCTCGTCCTGCTTCTCCTCCTCGACCTCGTCCTCCTGCCGTACCGCCGCATCGCGGTCGTCGTTCTCCTCCTCCTCCTCGTCACTCGGCGCTCGCCCACTCGCGCTCGTCTCCACCGTGCGCATCGACCCCCTCCTCTCCTTCCTCTCCCTCGAAAACCGACTCGCGCCGTCCCCCTCCTCACCCTGCGCGCCCTCGCCACGCGCCGCCCCAAACCGGCTCCGCACACTCGGCGCCGCTCCAGGCGCCCGCATTCCACCACTGCCGCTGGCGAGCGCACTCCACGTGCTGCGGCCCCCGAGGCTCTCCTCGCTCGCGCGGCGCGAGCCCGCGAGTGCGCGCACGCTCGCGTCCTCGTCGGCGGCGTACGCGTCGCCGCCTGCCGCCGCAGCCGTAGACAGGAGGGAGCCCTTGCCGCCGCCGCCGCCGATGGAGCGCGCCTGCTGCTTGGTCGACGAGCCGCTGAACAGGCGCAGGCCCGCCCCGCCGGCCGTCGTGCCCCACGAGTTGCGCCCCTTGGTGCTCTCGGCCGCGCCGGCGCCGCCGCCGCCACTGGCCGAGCCGATGAAGCTTGGCGCGAAGCTCGAGCTCGCGAGCGTGAGCATCGACGCGTTGTCGGCGGGTGGGAAGGCCGGGTGCGGGTTGTTGCGCGGGTGCGCGAGCGTGTGGTACGGCACGCCCTGCACGCCAGGCGAGTCGGGAAGATCGAGAGAGGGAGAGGCGCCGGGCCCGCCGTTGAGCGCCGAGAGGGCCGCGCCGGACGGCGTGAGCGAGATGGACGACGAGGTGGATGAGGTCGAGGGGCGGTGCTGGTGCAGTCCTCCTGATCCACCTAACGGCGAGGCCGGGGAAATCGGAGACTGTGTCGCAGGAGAGGCCGGGAGAGCCGAAGAGAACGAGGGTTGCGGCGCGGCGGCACCGCCAAAGTAGCCCGTCCCCGTCCCGGGAACGACGGCGATGCGGTTCGCGCCTCCACCCGAGTCGACCGAGAGGAGCGTTGTCGGCTTGGTCGACGCGTAGCTCTTGTACGTGCTCGCGTGCGTCGGGGCAAGCGACGACGCGTGCGACGACGAGTCGACCGTGAGACTGCTCGGTGGGCGGGTCGAGGGCGAGATGGCATAGACGGACGCATCCGTGTCGGCGCCCGACATGGCGCTCTGCGCAGAGACAGAGTCATTGCGGTGCCGTCGACCCTGCCCGTCGACCTGTCCGTCGTCGGCGGCGCGCCTCTCCCTCGACGAGCTCCGGCTCCGGCTCCTGCTCGGGCTGGTGCTCCCCTCGAACGGCGGCTGACTCGGGCTAGACAGGGGCGGACTCGCCGCAGCCGGGGCAGGAGACTGGGTGCCCTGTTGTGCCTGCTTGTCGCGGGCGTTGGCGGAGCGCTGCTTGTTGGACGACCCGCCGCCGAGGAAGCGGGAGAGCGTCTTGAAAACGCGCTTGTGTGAGGGCTTGGAGGGGGTGCCTCCGCTCGCAGTGCGCTGTTGCGGAGCGAGTGGCGGGCTCGGCTGGGGCGCAGTGGCAGTGGCCATGGCGGGCGGACGTGCGGAGAGGTCGGGACGAGATGACCAGGTGTGCGGGGAGGGACGAGCGCGCGAGAGCAACGGAGGGCAGGCTGGGCTGGCTTGGGTAGACTCAGTCAGAGCTGCTGTGCTCGCTGGCGAGCAGCACAGACGCGGGTGAGCGAGAGGAGCGAGGCTGACTGCGCGGGAGCGTCTGCGAAGGGGCGCTCCACTTCCGCAAAGTGCTAGCCTCAACCCTGTCATGACCCGCCCCGGGCACGGCAGAACAGACTCACTTAGCAAGTCAGATGGCTAGGTACTGACGAGCAGATTGGCAACACGAAAGGGCGAGGCAAGAGGGGGTACTGACGAGGGGGCACTGACAACGGAAGTGGGGCACAGACCAGAGCATTCGAGGCAAGACAAAAGCTGCAGACACGGAAGCCCCCTTGAGAGCGGGGGTACGTACAACCGGAGGCGACGGACAAGTCGAGCGAGCGAGCGGCTGCGAAAGCGCTCACAGCGACGACGAAGCGGGCGGGTCCCCCTCGCCGACGCTTCCGTTGCGGCTCTTGACCTCGGTCAGGCCGAGCTTGAACCCGCCTCGCGGCACACCGTCGCCGCGAAGCTGCAGCCCGCCCGGCCCGCCCCACGCGCCGCTCATGCCTGCCGCCCCTCCACTGCCGGCCCCTGCGCCGAGGTAGTCTCCCGCATCGCTCTCGCCGCCGGGCGTGCTCGCCACGTCCGTCTCGTCGCCCTCGCCGCCAAAGAGCGGGCCGTCGAGCCCGATGCTCGGCGCGCGGTCCCGCGACATGCGCCGCACCGTGCTCGACTCGTCGCCGCTCGACGCGGCGCTCGATACGTGCTCACGCGCGGGCTTTCGCCGGCGCGTCGCCTGCGTCGGAGAGGAGGGCGTGCGCCGTTGCTGCGCTACGGATGACGGGCTCGTCGACGTCCCGGACGACGAGTGGGCGGCAGAGGGGAGGTCGGACGTCTTGATCGCTGCGAGTGCCGGCGGCTTGCCTCGACGGGGCGACTCGGGCGGGAGCGAGGCGTTGTCCGAGTAAGCGGGCGAGGGGAAGACGTCGCTCGCGCCGGACGAAGATGCGCCAGAGGACGAGTCGGACGAAGAGGGGAGAACGCCGGGCCCGTGGTTTGGCGAGTGCGTGGCGTCGCCCGTCGGGACGGCGACGAGCTTTGGCTCCTTCTCTGGGTCTTTGAAGTGGCGTCTGTAGTAGACAGGAACGTTTGGGACGAGCGATATCAGCGGGAGAGCTCCAGCATACACTCGACGGAGACAAGGACGAGAGGGGCGGAAGAGTACACGTACGTCGAGGCGTAGCCGAGTGGTCGCAGCACAAAGCGGAAGAAGGCCCAGCCTACGATGTCGACCTGCGCAGGGCCTCGAGAACCGTCAGCGAACGCACCGCGACCGATCGCTTGGCCGGACCAAGGAACGGTACTCACGACGGCGAGGGCTGCGACGGGGAGGAAGAGCGCAAGAGCCAGCACGCGGAAGAGCGCAGGGAGGAACTGGATCGACGGCGGCAGGTCCGAGTGCGACACGAAGACGATGCGGGTCGTCGCCGCACTCCACTCGTCGAGCGAGGCGGGGAGCCCGACCAGCTTGGCCGACGACGCCAGCGTGGAGTGCATCGCGTGCACACGCTTCCCAGCAGGAGCACGAGAGCAACGAGAGCGGCGGACTCGGTGGCGAGGGCAGCGAGAGCCAGAACTCGGAGCTCGCCGCGAGAGCCGACAAGGGGCTGCGGGCGAGCGAAAAACGCGGAGTCCGAGTCCGGGGGTGGCGCGGCGAGACCAGCACCGCTCTCTTCGATACTGAGCACTGCTTGAGACGATGCGTTTACTGCACGCAACAGAGACTAGAATCGAGCTATTGTAGACAGATAACGATGAAGTTGAGACGATGAGGAGGAGAACAGGTTGGTCGCGCCGGCCCCGACAAGAGGGCGGCTGCGCTTAGGCTAAGAACAGATGCAGAGTGCACAAGGTGGTCAAGAAAGGATGTAGCGAAAGAAAGGGGGCGAGGAGAAAGAACGAAGGAGGGAGGGAGGCAGACGACGGCACGGATGGACGGAGGGGGGACCACGGCGAGATACTGGTGTGTATGGGATGCGTCTATGTCGCAGGCGTAAGGGTCTGTATGAAGCAAGCAGTAGGGCGGTTGGCGGACGATACATCACTCGTCAATGTCCATCCGCTCGTCGTCGCCGGTCTGGACCTCGTCGATGCGGTAGGTGGGCGGCTCGCTCGCGGGCAGCAGCGGGAATGCCGGCGCGACGGGGCTTGCCGCCTGGTCGGGCCAGGCCTTGGCAAACACGTCGTGGAGGAACGAGTCGGCTTCGGCGCACACGGCGCCGAGCACCTCGGGCGGCTCGTCGGCGCGGCGGTCGGGCCGCAGCGAGTGATACAGCATCTGGCCGAGTTGCGCAACGACCGGGTGCTGCGCGACGTCGGTGATGGCCGCGCGCAGGTCGGGCGACTGGTGCAGCATGCCGTGCAGGATGCCGATGAGCGTCGGCGAGAGGCGGGCGAGGTCGACGTCGGAGAAGTCGTTCGAGCGCAGCTTTTGCCATGCGGGCCCGTTGTCGGGCAAGACGACATTGGCGGCGGCTTCGAGGATGATCAGGCCGAGGCTAGTTAAGAAGGCTCAGGTCAGCTTCATTGAGCACAGCAGTAGAGTCCGGTAAGCAACGCACCTGAAGACGTCGGCCTCCTTGCCGTACCGCCCGCTGAGGATCTCGGGCGCGATGTACTCGCGGTCGCCCTCGCGCTCGAGATCCTCCGGCGCGTCGCCGTTGCTCTTGGCGCGCGCGCGCTTCTCGCCGGCCTCTGTGCGCCAGATCGTGTCGCCGCGGAGACCGTCCCAGCCGGGCGTGTCGACCGCGGCGCCCTTCATGATGCTGAGCGGGTCGGTCCGGGGCCAGCGCGTCGCGAGGCCAAAGTCGCCGATCTTGAGGTGCCCCTTGTCCGTGATGAAGACGTTGGCCGGCTTGAGATCGAGGTGCAGCACGTTGCGCGAGTGGAGATGCGCGACGCCCGCCGTGAGCTCAGCGAGGATCTTCCACACGCGCGCCTCGTCGAGCTGCTCGTGCTCGCTGCCGTACATCTCGAGCCACCACGAGAGGTTGCCTGCAGGGCAGAGCTCGGTTTGAATGAAGAGATGGCCGCTCTGCTCCCAGGCGTCGACAAGCGAGATGAGGTGCGGAGACGCGTCGGTTTCGGACGAGAAGAGGCGAAGAATGTCGACCTCCTCGAGGCGGCGCAGGCTGTGAGCGACGCGAGATTTAGTAATCACACGGGCTGAAAGTGCTGAAGAGAAGCACGCACCGGTCCTTGGGGCCGAGGAAAGCCGCCTTAGTGCGCTTGACGGCGTAGACCTTGCCTTCGCGCGAATGGTCCGAGACCTCCCACGCGTCGCTGAACGCGCCGTTGCCAAGCGAACGCAGCAGAGTGTAGTTGGTCTCGAACCAATTGGGCTGCGCCATCTCCTGCTGCCGGAGCGAGAGCACCGTCGAGCTCGAGTGGCGGACCTTGAACTGCGGGCGTCCATTGCTCGATCCGCTCGAGGCCGACGACGCGACGAGGCCGAGCAGTGCACCCGTCTTGAGGAGGTGCTGCCGGTGCTCGGCTTCTGAGAGCGGGAACGAAGAGCGAGGAGCGCCGTGCGGAGTCGCGACGGGCTGGAGGAAGATGGTCGACTGGCCGGCAGGTGCGAACGGGTGAGATGGGAGGTTCGGGAACGCTGGTGTGGCAGGCGTGATAGGAATCTCCTCCGTTGGCGTGTCGAGCAGTTGCGTTCCTGTAGAAGGCATGGTGTGAGTAAGACATCCGCCGCAAGCGTGACCAGACGCGAGCCGGCTCACCCTCCCAGTATCGCCCGCCGACACTCCTCGTCGGGGTCATGGGCTCGCCCTCGGCGACCGTGCCCGACATGCTGCTCTTGCCCGAACTCGAGCTCCCACTGCGATATTGCGCCGCCGGGCCGCCCCCGCCGAAGAACCCACCCTCGCTCGACAGCTGTCCGCTGCTCCGACGGCGGAACATGGCTGGACGCACGCGCCCGAGGCTGCTTCGGACCGACGACGACGCCGAGCTGAAGCGCGAAGAGGCGCTCTTGGACGCGTGCACCGTCGGCGACATATCGCCCGACGAGGCTGCACCGCCCGCCGAACCCGGCTGGGCGGTCGTGCCGTCGGATGAGACAGAGCGGCCAGACAGGGGCGAGATGCTGCGCAGGAAGGGCTTCTTGCTGCTGCCGAGAGGCGAGATCGATTCGCGCGCTTCGCTGAGGAGTAGGTCGTCGCGCGTGTCGATGAGCGTGAGCGCCGCCGCTTGCTGCGTCGAGAGCGCGCCGCAAGCGCCTATGGGCGAGCCAGCGTCGAGCGCATGCGTGGTGGGCGAGTCTGCGCCCTCGGGCGAGTCGTTCGTGTCTTGGATCACGACGCCGGGTGTCGAGACGGTGCCGAGGGAAGACCTCCCAGCTGGCATGGCGGCGCCTGCAGCCGCCGCAGCCTGGAAGGCCGAGCGCTTGACAGGCGTGTCGGGCATCGACGGGCGCGAAAGGCTCGTCACGAGCGGGTTGGGCAGCGGCGGGTGGTGCATCTCGGGGGCAAAGTCGCCGCTCGCGAGAGAGGGCTTCATTGGCGATGCACGCGGCAGACCGCCCGTGCCCTCGCCGAGCTGCTGCTGGAGGTGCTGGTGGAGGTTGAAGGTTGGCGCGCCGCTGTTGCCGAGACTGTTGGTGCGCGGTCGGCTGCGCTTGCTGACGAGTCCGGTCGACATGAAGGCCGCGGCGAGCGGCCTGACGTTCTTGTAGTTCTGCGGCGTGAAGAAGGCGCCGTCGCCGCCTGCGCCGCTTGCGCCCTCAGGATGCGCGGCGCCATGCGTCGAGTTGAGCGAGTGCGCCGAGGTCGAAGCCGTGACGGCACTGTGGTCGCCGTGGTCGATCTGGCCCGAATGCGACGTGCACAGCGACGACGACGAGATGGACGTCGCGGCGTCTGTGAGCGCGGGCGCCGTGTCTCGCCAGCTGTCGATGCTGAGGCGCGAAGGCGCCTCGTCCTCGTCCATCAGGTCGTCGTCGTCCTCGCGGCTCGACTTCCACCGCGGCTGAACGGGCGACGAGCTCGGCGGGTTCACCATGGGCGAGACAGCACCGAGCTTGCTAGTTGCTGCGCCGCCGAGCAGCGCACCATTCGCATTGCGCTTGCGGCCGGCGGGAGCAGCTTGGAGGGGCGTGCCTGCATCACTCGCGTGTCAGTACATCCGAGCGCAAGGCAGCGGATTCTGAAAGCACGAGAGAGCGCACCGAATGGCCTCAGCGTGTCGAACGATTGCACCCTCTTCCCCAACCCTCTTGCGCCTCCGCCGCCAAATGCGTCCGCCTCTCCAAGCGGCGCCAAGCTGAGCCTCTTCGCCGCGCTCGTGGTCGGGCCCAGCGGCCGCAGCCTCGGCATCGGCGGCGGGCCGAGCTCGTCGCCCGCCGCCGAGCCCGTCTTCATGTCGGGCATGCTCGTCGACCCGGTCGTCGTGCTCGTCTTCCTCGCCGACGCATGCGGCGCCGGCGAGGCACTCCCAGCCGTAGCAGGGGAAGCGGCGGCGTAGGGCGAGAGCGCATGGAGGGACCAGTTGCTCGCCTGCGGGAGCATCGAGTGCCTCCTCGCCGAGCGGTCGGCAACTTCGCCCGCCCCTCCTGCTCCTCCTCCTGCGCCAAGTGGACTCGCACCAAAGAGCGCGAAGGGCGCTCCGTCTACCGCGCCCCGACGGCGCGGCGGCGTCATCGTCTCGTCAAGGAGCGAGAGCGACGGGCTGATGGCGCCGTCGCCGCGCAGCTCGCTGCCCGAGGTTGAGAAGTAGTCGATCGCCGGGCCCGACTCGGAGAGCGTGTCGAGCCCCGTCCCGCTCGAGGCGACGCGCGCGCGCGGAGGCGCGACGCCCGAGCGGAGCGAGGTCGTCGAGGGTGCCGGGGCGCCGCTGTCGAGCGAGGGGCCGGCAGAGGACGGAGGCGCAGCGGGCGCGGGCGACGGCGACGGGAGCGCGGGAGAGAGCTTCTGCGTCTCGAAGCCCGGGTGCGAGAACGAGGCGGGGATCGGGACAATGTTGAAGGACGGGACGGACGGGCGCGAAAGCGACTTTGCGCGCGCAACCTTGCGCGGCGCGTTCGTCACCGCCGCGCTGGAGCTCGCCGCCGAAGATGCGGACGAAAGGCCCGGGCCAGCCGCGGCCGAGACGGAGGGCCCGCCAAAGACGGCATCGTCGCCGGAAAGCCCGCCGCCACTACTCGATTCGCTGTCGGTCTCGGCGAGCGAAGTGAGGCGGTCGATCGAAACGCGCTTCGACGGCGGCGGGGCAAGGCTGCTGTCGGCGGAGGAGGAGGAAGAAGCGAAGGCGCTGGCGGGCGAGCCGTTCGAGAGGAACGGGTTATCAAAGTCGAGCGAGGGCGCCGAGCGCGGAATCGATGCCGGCGAGGCAGCAGCGAGGAGCGGTCCTTCGCCTGCTGCGGCGTGGTACGAGAGCATGCGCGAAGAGCGGAACGAGTGCGCGTGCGCGAGCGAGTGCGTGCGCGAATGGCCATGGTGGGGGTGATGGTGATGGTGGTGCGACGGGCCGGCATGGTGAAGCGCGTGGATGTGGTGTCCTTCCCTCCGCGGCAGCGCAGACACGACGGGACTCGCAGCCGGGTTCGGGCGGAACGAGTCGCGCGCGTCGTCCTCCATCTCGTCGCTCTTGCGCCGCCGAGACTCGGACGGCGGGGGCTCGAGCCGCGCGGCAAACTCGTCGCCGGCGAGCCCGTACGACGGCCTGGGCCGTGCAGCGCGCGGCGAGAGCTCGTTGATCGGGCTCGACATCTCTGCCGCACTCGCCGGGGAGCGCCGCCTCGGCGCTGCAGGCGAGATGTCGCCCTCTACTCCGCGCGCCGCATCCTCGTCGCGCTCGAGCGGCAGGTGGAGAGGGTCGGGGCTCGTCGGCGCCGACGAAGGGTGGTTGGCGATGACGGCGAGGTCGTGCTGCCAGTCGTTGAGGTCGAACGCCTTTCGCGCAGCCGTCGAGCTCCGCGTCTTGCCGAGCACGGCGCCGCCAAACGCGTTGGCGAGCTTCTTGAGCCCGGCGACCTCGCGTTGCCCGGGGCGCGTGCTGCCTCTCGGCGGCGCGGCAGGCGACGGGGCCGGGCACTTGCTCGTACTGGCCGTGGGCGGGAAGGGCGAGGGCGCGGCGGCATGCGCGTGCGGCAGCTCGCCCGTGACTTCGGGAGACGGCGGAAAGAGGACTGCGCTTGTCCCTCGGCCGCGGCCCTTGGGCTGGTTGCGGTCTGACTGGGCGACACCGGCTAGCTTGACGGGGCTCTGCAGCTTGTCGTTCGCGGCGGTGGCGGCGGGTGCGACGGCTCCGCCGTTGAGCAAGTTGCTCTTGGAGGTGAAGGGCGTGCGCTGGAAGGACCTGCGCGGGCGGAGGATGTGGGTGTGCGGCGAGCGCGAGGGGGATCGCGGCGAGGGCGACGGGCGGAGCGAGTCCATCGCTGGGCAAGGGGTGGAGCCTCTCAGTCGTCCTGCACAGTGTCCTTTGTGAGTCTGAGCACCTCTCACCGGCGCTCGGATGCGAGAGAGACGCACGCGCGGTTTGTTTATCGGCGAGGGGCGGCGGGGTGCGCGTCGGCGGCGGTGACTCGGAGCGGCGGGAAGCGCGGGTGACTGGGCCGAGCGGTGGGTGGGTCGCGCGCTGGACCACGCCGGCAGGAGCACTCTGGCAGCGCGAGCCCGAGAGCGAGTGCGACGCAGCCGGCGAGGGCGAGCGGGCGGGGCACGGCGACTCCTGTCTGCCCGCCCCAGCGACGCGTCGAGCCGCGTCGGCGCTCTCTCTGCCCGCGCCACGACGGTGGCATCTGGCGACTCACGGGTGGTACTGTACAATGGCAGGGGACGAGGAACAGCTGCAGTGCAACTCGCCCAGACACACCGACTCGGCCACGCATGCCTCGCTCCCTCTCCTCGTTCAGGCAGGCTTTCCTCTCTGTGCGCATGCCAGCCGACGTCGAGGCATTCCGCGCGCCCCTCGTCGTGCTCCACGTCTCCTGAGCATCGGGATCTCGCCCTCTGCACGTCGCAGCGGAATGCTCCCTCTTGCTGTCCAGGCTCGCAGAGCTCCACCCTCCTCTGCCTGAGTCTCTGTTCTCCTGATGCCCGGCCGTGCCTTCGCTCCTGCCGCGCTTCGGCAGCGTGTGCATCGGCTGACGCTCCGCCTCGTCGATTCTGGCGGGACAGGGGCTTGACGCTCCCACCCTCGCAGTTGGTGGTTGAATGAGCCGATGACTCCGCAGAGGGCGTCGGACAGAAGGACCGCGCATGCAAGCAGCTCAATCAGACCTGTAGTAGTAACGAAGCGGTGCAAGGCAGCACCAAGGAGACTTTAGCCAACATGCAAGCATAGGATGAGGCGGATTGAGCTGTGCCGGTCTACCGCGAGAGGTCTCAGCAGCACTGCGGGAATGCAGACACAGCGAGGGTGTGAGCAGATTCAGCGTGCGCGGTGATCGGTGAGCAAGCGCGAAGCGGGAAAGTCGGCATGATCGTGAGAGCGATGAGAACGTCGAGGCAGACGTCGAGACGAGCGAGAGCAGCGGGACCAGCGCGGACGGCTCGGGCTTGGTCCTGCAGCTTGTGTGTACACGCTTGGTGTGTCCCGTCTCCCTCAGGCCGTGTCGGCAGGAACGGCTCTTCGGCAAGAAGCGGGGCGAGCGAAGCTCTGGCACCTTCTGCACCGCCTCTTCCCCACCGAGCCAGCACTCTTCTTCTCCTGCTTGCTGCTGATCGAAGGCCCCAGCGAGAACCCGTGCCCGAACCGCTGCTCGTCCGCCCCCGACCCCGTCTCCTCGTCACCGCCACTTCGCTCCCGTCATGTCGTCCTCGCAGGGCTACACCGTCGAGCCTCCCTCGTACACCCCCGCAGCGCCCGCACCGCCTGCCAAGAAGGGCGCGAACGCCTACGGCGCCACCGCCGCTGCCGCCGACGCGGCTCACGAGCCGCTCCTTGCGCCTGGAGAGGGGCACGCTGCGAGGGACGCCTGGGGTGAGGACGACGACGGCCTCGACGACGATTTCAAGGTGTGTCTCTCCCAGATGGAAGCAATGCGGACGCTGAACTGACGAGACGAGCCCGCAGATTGGAGTGACGGTCAGCCAGTCGGCCCAGTCGATCCGGCATGCGTTCGTCTCCAAGGTCTATGGCGTACTCTTCTGCCAGATCGTGCGTTTGACCCTTCGCATGCCACATGACGGGCACCGTTACTGACGATGCGCTTCGCTCCGCAATAGCTTCTGACAACCGTCGTCGGCTGGGTCATGTCGGCAAACGAGAGCATCTCGCTCTGGACGCACGAGCACAGCGGCCTCATGCTCCTCCCCGCCTTTGGCGCCATCGTCGCCATGCTCGCCGTCTACTGGAAGCGCCACTCGAGCCCCGCCAACGTCATCCTCCTCGGCTTCTTCACCCTCCTCGAGGCTGTCACGCTCGGATCCGTCGTCGCCTTGTTCGACTCGGGCATCGTGCTCCAGGCGTTCGTGATCACGACGCTCGTCTTCCTTGGCTTGACTGTCTTCACCTTCCAGGTGCGCTTTTTGGGCCCTTCTCCTCCCGTGCACGCTCTGATCGACCGGCTCGTGCAGACAAAGTACGACTTTAGCTCGATGGGGTCATACCTCTACGCGACGCTCCTCGTCTTCTTCTTCACGTCCCTCGTCGGCGTCTTCCTCCCGTTCAACCGCACCTTTGACCTCGTCGTCGCCGGCGCCGGCACCCTCCTCTTCAGTCTGTACATCGTCTTCGACACGCAGATGATCCTCAACCGCCTGCACGTCGACGACTGGGTTGTGGCGTGTGTCTCGCTGTACCTCGAGTGCGTCGGGACCTTTCCGCCCTGTTCGACTGAGTACTGATCTGCGCGGACTTTTGACACAGCATCGTCAACCTCTTCCTCCAGATCCTCCGCATCCTCTCGGACGTTGAGGAGCGCTGAGACTGCTCGGCCCTAGTCGTCTATGCCAACGTGCCGCTTCCTGACTTCGACAAGGTCCCGCTTGGCCTTCTTCCTGTATCCGACCTCGCCTTCTCACTCGTTGTGTTCCCTAGCGTTGTCTCACCTTGTCTCTTACTTGCCTTTGGTCGTCTGGAATGTAGTCGTCACGACCTTCAGCTCTTCTGCGTCAAGCGAGTGAGTGGTGCGCCTCGCAGAGCCTTCGTGCTCGTGTGTCGACACATTTGCACAAGTGTCGCATTATGCAGGGTTTGCTTTATCGAGCCCGAAACAAGTCGTGGCCTGCTGGTCTGCACTCAGACTTCTGTCGGTAAGCCGCCGGTCCCAAACTCCGGTCCGCCTCGTCGCGTCTCTCGGACAACCTGTGTTCTCTGTCTTGCTCGGGTTTCTTGAGAGCCTGCGGATGACGGAGAAGAGCTTCGCAGGAGGAGGTCAGGCGCGGCACGCAACTGTCAAAGAGACAGATCGAGATCGCGGCGGATCCGAATGGCGCGGAAGCAACCTTCGCATTCGTTTCTGGATGTTTCGCGTGCGCGACTCGAGCGCAGAGCTAGCTAATTCCTCACGCCTCTCTCGCCGTAGCAGCTGGAAGGATCGAGGGACGAGCGATGCTTGACGTCGGCAGCTGCGGACGGCACAAAAGGGAGAGCAGAACCGGGCCCGTCTCTTCGTGGAGGGCGCGACCAGCCAGGAACAAGAACCGTCCCGGAAGCTGACGGGCCCAGCGGAAAGCCTGTGCTGCGGGTAGTCGGTCCCCGACACCTTTCGCGCTTGAGAAGGCGGAAAGATTGAAGGGATGACCAGAGCGCGCGAGACGGTCGTACAACTTCCAGCACCTTACAGATCTGAGGCACTGCGGCTCTCAAAACGCAGTCGGGGTAAGGGAACAAACGTAGCCAGGGACTCAGAAGGTGCTGCTGTTGCGGGGGGGGGGGGGGGGGGGGGGGGGGGGGGGGGGGGGGGGGGGGGGGGGGGGGGGGGGGGGGGGGGGGGGGGGGGGGGGGGGGGGGGGGGGGGGGGGGGGGGGGGGGGGGGGGGGGCGGCGGCGGCGCCGGCGCGAGGCCGGCGCGGCCGGCGGGGGGGGGGGCGGGGGGGACGGCGACGAGGCGCTCTTTGGCGGCGCGGCGGGCGGCAGCGGCAAGAACCGCCAGCTGTTTGACCCGCGCAGGGACGACCCGATGCGC